>NC_065413.1:5312500-5612500 GCF_024362695.1 Pectinophora gossypiella
GTAGTTGAACTTTATGTTGGCAAAATCTGTAATAATATTTAAATATTTTTTTTACTTTATATTTTGTGAATAACTATGTAATTCAATAAGTATATATTTTTTTTAAGTTTAAAGCTTTACTAAAATGCCTCTGGTTGACTGCTTCTCCAAAAATCGTCAATGCAGCAGTATGGTGGTAAGATTAAAATCGGGAGGTATATTAATGTATATATGGGCAGTTTATAACCAATAATAAAACTTAGAATTTAACAACAAAAACTACTTTTCTGAATACAAATTCAATGCATTATGTAATTCAATATCCTTCGAAACTGGCTACCTATCACCATAAGCTATAAAATAACTAAAACACTTACTTTGTGCATCATAAACTGCTCTGCAGGCATAACATTTAACAGATCCAAATGCTTCCAGGAGTGGCAGTATAGAGCCGCATCTCGAACAAAATGCGGTAGTACTTGTAAAAGGACCAGTCTCAGCCATCGCCTAAAACACGTATAAATACTTAAAACTCTATAAATATTCGGCAAACTGAAGTTTTCATCTACGTTTGAGGTTATTTTTTTTTTTTTTTTTGTTTTGGTTTTCCCCGAAGGGTAAGGCAAAGGGAACTATGCCCATACAGCCATGTCTTATGTATTTTTTTTCTTGATGATTGATGAAATGATGAAAGATGATGATGATGAAACCTAAGCCCCCACCCTCGGAGTAGACTCCTACTCCGAACCCCAAACGAATTAACTCAAAAGTCCGCATAAACTTTCGAGTTATGAAGCGGCTTCTTGACACGAAGCGAAAATAGGCAGATACACTTTGTTTATTGAATACTCCGATATAATAACACTCGCGAATGTCTTCCGACTAACTTAATGCTATCATTAACCACAAAACACCACTTCGTATTAATTATTTAGATTATTCAATGAAGAAAGCAACTGTCCCGTTCCCGTTTCCCGCCAAAAAGCCCGTTTGAGGTTATAAAATGCACACCAACATAAACAGCTGTCAATTTTTTTTTATTCTTTCGGCTTTTGACCATTCGTTGCTGACCAAAAAATCATAGGTAAGGTCAAAAATGTACATAAATACACTTCCTGTTAATCGACTTCAAACAGGTGGGTATCTTAAGATAACAGCAGTGAAAACTCAGCAGATGCTCTTACTTCCTCTAGGATTGCAGTATTTTCATGCCATGACGAAGACGTTTTGGCTAAAAGTCTGTGCAACTAGGCCAAACTAAAAAAAACTAACTGACGTTTGCTTCCCTCCCGCCTGCCCCCCCCCCCACTTTACATTGCGCGTCATTTTGGGATTGTTGTTGTTATTTTCAGATTTTCTGCAAAATCAATGCTATGCAAGATAAATTAAATGTATTCTATTGAAAAGTGACAACATATCGATCTGTTACTCAAGAAATTCAAACATTGTCCAATTAATATTCTAAGAAAAGGTAAAAACGTATTATTATGCAGCTACAATGCCGGCAATTTTTTTGGCTTAAGGGGCGCAATTTTTGCAATAAAATTGTTAGTTTTTGGTTTTGTTTAAGTGTGATTGCATAAGATTATGTCTACATATACTTTTCGCTGTGGACTCTAATCAATTCCATGTAATTCCGAGGTTATAAAAAACAAATGTTTCAGAAGCAAAATGGACCCGACTATGGAATCTTTGACTCATTCTTCAGTTGACCTAAGTTTTCCTCCAACGGAGTCATCGGTGCCTTCTGACCAAGCAAGCCAGGGTAGTCAAGAAGGCCCAATTTCATTGCCCAATGTTGGACCATCAGGAAAACATGAAGAATTCTCAGTTGAGAAGATTCTCGACAGAAGAGTGAAGAATGGAAAAGTGGAGTTTTTACTAAAGTGGAAGGGTTATTCTAAGTGAGTATAATTTAAGATTTTATGGAATTTTCTTTGTAACAAGAGTTTTTTAATGTAATTTTTATTTATTCTTGGTGATGGTATGATACTTTGGAATTGTATTCTATTACATAAACTGTGACATGATATGAACATATAATATATGCACATTTAATACTGGGTTGCTTTATATCTCAGTTACGTTGATTTGACACAGCTCAGATAGGTACTTCATTGTTCTTACTGTGTGCCTTACGAACGAGACAGGCACTACGCAACAAAAGCTGAGATTATGTCAAAAATATTTCTGATCTATACAAATGTTTTCCCCCCTTTTCCTTTTACTTTAATATTTGAATGGATTGGGAATAGATTCAGTTTAATAAAATGTTTCAACTAAATATTTTAGTGAAGACAACACATGGGAGCCTGAAGACAACTTGGATTGTCCAGAGTTGATATCAGCATATGAGGAGGCTCGTCTGAAGAGGGAGCGAGAGGCAGCCGCCGCTGCAGCGGAGGTTGAAGAGGGACAGTCGGCTCGCAAGAGGACTCGGAGAGATAAGAAAAATAAGGACAAGAAAATTGAGGTGAGTTTGTGGTAATCTACATTATATCATGATATTCAGCCCACCCTGGTGGCCAGTGATATTATTGAGCCTTCATTAGTAGAGCCAAAAGCTTCTACTAAAGAAGTACCTACTTTTAACAACAACATTATTATGAATTACTTAAGTAAATAATATCTTGCCAAGACCAAAGCTTTATTCCTAGAAGAACTACTACTACCTACTACTACTACTGCTACTAGAACTACTTAAATATTAATGTTAATGTGTGTATATTTTAATGTTGTAAATGTATATGTGTGTCGTAGATTTTACCTAAATAAACTTTTTTATTATTATTATTATTTTTAAGAAAAAATATTATTTAATTACTATTTTTTTTATTTTAGGAAATCGACAAGCCCAGGGGCTTAGCTAGAGGTCTTCCTCCGGAGAAAATCCTTGCTGGTCAGCTCTTCCATGGCACCTTGTTCTTTTTAGTTAAATGGTAAGTTTACAAAATTTATCTGGGAATAGTTTCAGAGCTTTTGGTTAGTGGGATAGTTAAGAAAAACATCCATTTTATAATCCAAATGTAAATTTTTCAGGCAAGGCTGTTTGGAGCTTGATGTGGTACATGGACATGAATTAGGTGAAGCATTCCCGGACTTCGTCATCAGCTACTATGAGCGGTGTGCGCCCTTCAGTGTAAGGCATCCTATTGGCAAGATCCCAAGGCTTGCTCCTGAGGTAAAATAGTTATCTATCCACTTCAGAATCTATCCAGCTATGAGAGTTTCTGTCAATAAAGAAAGAAAGAAAATATTTATTTGGAAAAAAATACATAATTAATAATTACATATTGTGTAGTGGTAGTTAGTAATTAACAATAGAATTATAAATAATGCCAAAATGGCTGCAGCTCAGCAAATGCTATAGCCTAGCTGTAGCTAGATTATGGCGCAGATTTTCAGCTGCAGCCGATTTATCATCAAAAACAATTAAACTGGGCAAGAAAGACATTATAATGTCGATCATCATTCTTTCTCACTTTTATTGGCTTCTCACACCATGCAGGGTTGGCTAGAAGAGATCTCTCTTAGAGATAATTCCACCTTTTGTATACAATATTTTTTGTCATTATTTACTATATTAAAGTGTGCAATGAAGAGTTTAAACATTTCAAATCTATATGATACATTCATAAACTCCAATTGAATTCATCATCATCATTAATTTAAGAGCCATGCCAAGAGCCGAGCCATTCAATGTAGCATTCTCCATTGCTTGTCTGTCAATGAATACACAAATTCTCTGAGCTTTGGTGGAAAATTGGCGTACATTTATGTATGGATGTAGACTGTTGTTTTTATTATTATTCGTAAGGCGGTTAGTGTGGATTCGCCTTCGTATAAGTTATTAATTTATTTTAAGTGCAATTTTCACTAACACAGTTGGCTCGACCATTATAGACGGCGATATGACTCACCTCCTATCACGTTGGTCTATCGGAAACCTCAATGAGGTGTGGGTACTTAGCTCATTCCAACAACCCCAGTAGGAATATAGTTGTGAGCTTATATATGTTAAAAACTGTTTACTCTGAATATTCCAGCTACCAGAACCAGAGCCAGAACCGACTCCAGCAGCAGAAGAATCACCCGTGGACACATCAGAGACAACACAACCCGCTGAACCACCAAGTCTACCAGATGTGTCACAAAGTCTGGAAGTCCCACAGGAGTTAAATATGACAGGTAAGGAGTATAAATAATAATTAAATTGTGACTGTAGAATGGGGGGGTAACGGAAATAACATGTTAACCGGCCAAAATGTCAACCTCACCTGCACGCGTCGGTTGTTCGTGAGAACGTATGGCGGCGGCGGCCACAAGCCATCGCGGTGCTCCCTGCTAGATAACGGACGAGGCTCTGGCGACCGGGCAATGGCGGTATAACCATACACCTAGCCGGCAAACCGGACGGAAGAGGCTTCAGCGGCCTTGAGGTTTAAATCTTGGTTGGTACTCGCCGGTTACTCGCGCGATGCGTATGCTTAACGCCCTGGCCCAGGACAACCCGGACGTTGACCTGTACAGCTGTTCGGTGGCCAAATTCACAGATGTGGCATTTCGCTATTGTTCTAGTTAAATAATAATAATTGTTATGTCTTATATGTGTTTGTTTCAGTCGAATTGGTTTTTACTGTAATGGCTGAATGTAAAACTGTAAAAATAAATAAATAAATAAATTACCACTAAAATGACTGGTGCAGAAAGCAACGGGAGACTACTGCACTATTTTTCCCAAGAAAACCGCATGGATATGAGTTTTTTTAACCATAACCTGTGGTCGCGATCCTCAGCAGTGAGGGAACGACGAAGAAGACTGTAGAATGTGTTCTAGAGGCAGGTACTATGTTATTATGCAAGCATACATTAGAAACTTGCAACCACTCTTTGTACTTTAGACAAATAGAGAATAGGTGCAATAAATTGCACACAAATAAATAATAATAAGCTTAAACCAATGATAGTCGAATTTGTTTTCGAATTCATGTTTGGATCATAAATGATTATCACATGCTCAGTAGTGAAGGAAAACATCGTTAGGAAACCCACGTTCCCGAGAATTGCATTTTCGGAGGTATGTGACCTAACATGTATTTGGCTGGTTCTCCCTTCGATTTGTTCTCACTAGTTCGATCATTGTACAATAGGTACATAGAATAAAAGCTTTCATATACTTATAGTAGGTATAATAAATGATTTATTGGTGAAAATTAAGTCACGTCAAAATTACAATCATGCATTCGCGGGTTGGAAGGTCACACGGGCAGTCGCTTCTGTAAAAAACCGGACCTGTCAAATCTTTAGGTTAGGTTAGCAGACCCTGTGAAAAACGGGATATTGCTAGGGGGATGAGGTATTTATTTGTATAATTATAATGTGTCCGTTTATTTTCAGTGCCAGTACCGGAGCCTGCAGTTGGCACCGATATGCCAGCACTCGGCGTTGACGAACCTCAACAGTTGGAGGTGCCCGTCAACTAACACCGATACACACTAGCAGCACGCTGTAATGGCCGTTCTGACATAACAAAGTACAGCAATTCACTCCGTGAATATAGTTATAAATTAATGCGATACCTGATGAACAGAATAAACTACAGCTTTTTGCTCTTAACGTAGTTGTTAGTTAATACGAAACGTGATGAGTGGGACAAACGTCAAAACGGCCGTCATATGGTTGTTTAAGTTTAATAAACATACACATATAGATATATTGGAGTGACATAGCGCGTCTATTATAAGTTGGCAATGATGCTGATTCCACACCATCTAATTTTATTTTAAGTTATACCGGCCAACTCCCTCCTATCCTCTTGGGACATAAAAAGACTGAAACGTGCGAATGTACTCACGGACTAATGAACAATGCAGCGCTGGCCGTATAGTTTAAAAAAAGTGAAAATAACAGAACAGATCTGATAATAGTCTAGCGACTGATGGCAGATAACAAATATAAAAAAGTTATACCTGTTTTCTTATCTGATTTCCGCCACGCCAAAACATCGTCGTTGGTCTATAAACTAAGTACTCGTACCCTGCTCAACTGTTACCGTCATAATAATTCTAAATTAAAACGAAAAATAAAATTAAGCAACTGTAGCTAGAAAGATATAGAAATGCCACTGAAATAATTATCAATTTCGTAACCGTCTGGGTGTTTTACCAACTTATAGACGCGCTGTATTTTATCCTAACCTCATGTTTTTTTCTGCGAGAATAAAAAATATATAAACGTATAAAATATACGTATTATTTCGTGATTGTTCATTAATTAAGAGCTTTTTTAAAGAGAAAATTGCAAGAAAAAAATCTGTCAGATGTAGATTAATTTGTTACAGTATACACTTTGGCACACACTTTGAAACAATAGTGACCAGACCTCGCGGTACGGCAACCGTACCGCACGCGGCGCGAATTATATCGAGGGCTTTGAGCAATAGCCGTACGACGTCTATCCACGTAGATAGCGTTAGTTGCATCTATTCGTCGAAACCCTCGATATAATAAGCGCTGCGCGCGGCATGGTTACCGTGCAGAGCCTGCAGACTTTATTAGTTACTAAACAAATGTATTTTTTTTTCACCTACTTTTATAGTTTGTGCAGTTATACTACACAAATTATAATGTAACTAACCTATAAGTCGCTTTATCTTCTACATTTACCCTATTTGAAGATATTTGGACAGGTCTGTCAGATGAAATATTTAATAAGAGTTGTAATATTTACTAAATATATTCAGATTATGATAAAATATTTTTTGTAATCTTCATTATTGAAGAAAATAGTTAGTCAAATAGATATTTAGGTTAGTATCTAAGGTTTAATTAAATGTTGTTTCGATTTAAAATATTTAAAGCTAATTTCGTATAAGTATTAAACTTTGTAAATTCGTACTTTGAAGCAAATATTTTGAAACTTCTGTAATTATTAAGGAAAATCTTTGTTCATGAAATGTGAATATTATACAATAATAAAATTGACTATAAATAATACTTCTGTTTCAATTCTCATTTTTTATTTGTTATAATAGGTAATTCTTAAATTAATCCCTGTAGTAATACGGTTAATATTTAATATTAAAAAACGATATAATACTATTATAAATGCTTTGGCACATCGACATTTAAGTCATTGAATATATTTTTTTAAAAAGGAACATACAAAATGTCTTTCGGAGAAAAGAAATAAAAATTAAAGTCAAATAAAAAAATAACATAGGTAATTTACGAACATCGAAACGAAATGTAAATTTCATACGTTCCTTTTCAAAATATGGTTGTCTCTTCGCCATTACAGTTTGTTAAGGAAAGGCGAGATGGACGCAAAGTCTTCGCACTCGGGTATGCGTTTCCCGCGGAATTTGATACAGGATTCTGCGCAGAGGGGTCCCTCGAACCACGCTCCTAGCATCTTCTTGCACTGCGCACAGTTCTCTATGCATATCTCCATCTGGTCGTAGCTTGTTGCTGTAAAACATACATTTAATAGCTTTAAATTAATACATAAATAAATTAATTTAGAGATACTCCAAAATCTGAATTATTCAAAGTTTGACAAGAGTCACGGATTCGAGTTCCGCCCAATAAGTACCTTTTCTTTTTGAAACTACTTACTGCTCGTGCCTACATGTAATGTACCTACCTATCTACTTATATTTACCGACTTACCTACTTTAATAGCCTAATAAATCTACCCTATAAAAAAAAAACCTAAGTAAGTAGGTACCTACTCCATATTTATTTTGGGCTCTTTACCAAGTAGGTACCTACTCAGTTATTTGTTCTAATCTGACAGCAAAAAGATTGTAATCAGATATCAGGATTTCAAATATAAAAATGAATAATGCTGACTGAAATTGGTCAAAAAAATTATAACCAAGCCATTTGCTTAAAAAAAATGTTTTCTTATTCTAAAAATGTTAATGGCGATTAATTTGTTTTTTTCACGCCATACGGCCAGTAAAACACAATAAGACATCCATTCTTTTTGGTTGAAAAAGGTATAATTTTATTTAAAAAGATATGAGAAAGAAAATTGTTAAAATCGTTAGTTTTTTTTGTAATCTTGTTGATTAAAAAATTTGGCCAATGGTCTTGTAACCAAAGCCGCAATAAATTTAAAAAAAAAGTTGATAAAATAGTAAAGACCTAGTCATAACAATAATTGGCCTAAGAAAAATAGCTACGAAAAAACTTGTTTACACTTCGAGGCGAAAACAATAGATTTGCAAACTCGTCGAGTTTCATCAAGGTCTTGTTTTTCACGAAACCAAAGTCCTTAAGACATCAAAAGTACCTATATAGGTATAGTAGTTACCTACTATAGTTACGCGGTCAAGTGTAAGAGGCTAAGGTGATCTTGCGTAACGCCGAAAGTGAATACGCCAAATCGCGGATTGGGGTCAATGTCTTGTCGCGCACGTCTTTTTAGGTTTTCCCATTAGGTTGAATATGGATTGAATTTGCCTTTGAATTAAGTACTTACGTGCTTAAAGCACGTACCTACCTTTCAGGTACATTAGTCATAATAGTTATGTAGATAGGCTAGGTAAATAACACAGCGCGTTTGTGCATTTCTTTCCTTTAGAATAAGTAGGTATTCACCTATTCAGGTAACTGCTCAAAGTCAGCTTAATAGAACTTTCTGTAAGTTCAAATCAATATCACACGTACTTAGTATTTATTATTCCTTATTCTATGCTACGTAAGTTGAATTGTACCGTTACTGTTGTGTTGTTCAGTGTTGGGTTGTTAAATGTTTGTATCTTTCGTTTGTGTACAATAAAGGATATTTGATTTGATTTTGAATCATGTTCTAAACAGTCTGAAAGTACGTAAGCTTAAACCTACCATACCACTGTCTAGATTGTGTGACTGTGTGACTCACGGTAGATGGCTTTATGTATGAATTGGTTCATACCAAAATTCCCGGCACTAAAAAGCTCGCAGTACCGTTTTTCTTCTATTAATTCAATCTAGTGGGGCCCGCTGAGACATGCACTAATTTTTATAAAATAATAATAGGTACTTAGTATGAAGTAGCGATAATGATATACGTTTCAGAGGTATGTGACCTAACCTAAAGGGTATTAGTGACATCGTAGCGAATGAGGGTGATGATTCAGGCTATAATTCCGAGTTGATATCAAGTAGATTTTTTCCGTCGCAAAATTCGTGTTTTTTACATTGGACCGGTTTATCCTTCGGGTTGGAAGGTCTGACAGGCAGTTGCTTCTGTAAAAACCGTACCTGTCAAATCTTCAGGTTAGGTTGGTGGTAGGGCTGGCAGAGGAAGACATAGAAGGACGTAGGTACATGGACAAATTGGAGATGTCATTAGAAAAGGTTCAGTAAGATCCACTCTGAATCGGCGTGGCGTGCTTGTCTGAAACGATTGATGAATGTCGAGGAAGCAAGAGAAGTACTTATGTCACGATCGAAGCAAATGGAGTACCATAGTCTGCTTACCCCGGTGGGAAATAGGCGTGCATTTATGTATGTATGTAGATAAGCAGACCCTGGGAAAACGGAATAACGCTATGGAGACTGAAGTAAGTAAGTAGTACGAAGAGTAGCTTAACAAGTTTAATAACTCACCAATAGCAGGGTTGCAGGAGACATAGTCCAGGCTAGCCAGACACGCGGCTAGCGTGACGAGAGCGACTGCGGTGATCTTGCCGGCCATGTTTCGAGGATCTACACACATAAACTGTGGTGAGGCAATTTGTTAAACACTATTAACACCAGCGGGGACTGTACGGTACCCGAATTACCTATATCGAGGGTTTCGTCCAATAGCGACTGGGAATGCTTTATTCGTAGATAAACGTCGTGCGGCTATTGGTCGAAGCCCTCGACATTATACTCCGCTAAGCGGCACGGATGCCATTTAGCGAAGGCAGGTACCTACATCTAAGGAAGAACACAAGTACTCCTATCGGTTTTCACAACATACCAGGGAAGACAAGCAGCTGAACATGTTCATGTGTTTTTCATTCGCTCTTACTTAGTCAAATATTTTATGTAAGTAGTATAATTGGGTAAGTACCTACTAAATAAAGACTGACGCTGACAAAGTCTTTTATCTATTTAACTTATTTATCAATTTTAATAAAGAAAAATGTAATAATAACTGCGAGAAATTGTCACCTTTTTCTATGACGTCACAGGTTCCTTTTTCATAAAAATTCCAAAGTAATTTCGTGTATCGACATTTAGTAAAAAGTAAGTGATTTGACTAGTTGGAAACTACCCTAATCAAACATAGAAGACATACCTATCTATAGCAAAGAAGCTATGCTGCAAATGAGCATGTTTCTAGTCATTCCCATTCCAGAATTGAAGCCATTTACCTAGCTTCTTAGCTGTGGTGGTCTGGGTGCATTCAGCTGTCTGTCTCCTCGGGCATGTCATAAAACCGTCAAGAGGGATTGTGTTTTTTCTAATAATTATATGGGCCACTTCCTTATTTACGGACCTGCCAAATCTTCAGGTTAGGTCAGTGGACCCCGTGAAAAACGGGAGATGATGGCAACACCATACAGTTTATCACATTACATCAGTAGACTAATAAAACTTATAGGTGATTTGTGGTGTCTGGCCACCTCGTTAGGGATACAGGCATGACTTTGTTATGTGCTTATGTATTGAGCGTTCGTTACGGTACGTTACGTTACGTCTACTTAAAACTAGTTTTCAAAAACAACATACCTACACATATTTAGGGCATAGAAATAATAACGCAAAAACTTTTCAAAAAGCTTATTTTTGTTATAATACCTACGTATTTTTTTTTCATGAAGACAGGTACATGAGTTTACACTTATCACGGCACACACAGCCCTATCCCTATCGGATTGCGCAGAGCCACAAACCACCAAAAGACAAAATAGCAGCCTCTTTTTCGTAGTTAGTCATATTGCTACTTAGACAACCTGATACTACACCCATAAAATTGGTAGGTAGGTACCTATTAAACTCCTAAGATGGATGGTGATATCCAATGACAGGTTATCAGTCTATCGCCTACGTAGAAAGTCCAACATCACGTAAAAGTCGTTATACAATATTTGATTGATCCAAAGTTAGATTATGTATGTATTAGGTACACAATTACATTAGAACATTATTGATATTTTCTATTAATAACCATTTTTCACAGGTTTAAGACAAAGGATTTCCCTATTAGGGAAATCCCTATTAGGGAAATCCTTAGCACCAAAGACTCCCCTTTCTTACTTTTTAAAACTGCCTTACGTCCCATTCATTAACCATCCTCCTTTCATACCAAAAACAATCAAATTCCCATTCATTATCCTTACATAGCATTCTCACTTTCCTACAGCTCGGCCATAATCCCTTTTGAAACCTATTTTACATGAACTGCTATGCCGTTACAATTATGGTCAAGTAACATTATTTTCGGTAACAAACACTCACCGCATTTAGTTAGACTAATTAGTTACACTTCACTTCCACGCATAAGTTCAATAGAACAATTAAATTAATTATAAACTTCATAGATCAATTACAAACTACACTAGGTCTGCACGGCTTTCTTTCAACAAACACTATGTAAACAAAAGTTGAAGCTGCCGTGAAAAATTCGCCCAAGTCGACGACCGGCCAGATATTGAACTGTTTAAATATAAAACCTGTCGACTATGGTAGCGTACGCGCACCTAGTGGGGGGAGGCTTACACTCGTGCTGGGGATATCCCAGGAAACGGATCTGTACTTTTGCGAAAGACGAAAGTTCTAAGTAGGAAGTCAATGTGCGGTGTTGATGTTAATATGGATAAGACTTGAGCTTTTTGTAGCTTAAGTTTATTTTATTGTTTATTTCCTAAAAGTGCGAAGATTATGCACTTGCCTACATTTATTTTTTCAGTTGGTTAGATGGCTTTGACTGAATAACAGGTATGAGATGTATGTTACATACATAAACTCACGCCTGTAGTCCCTAATGGGCTGGGTAGACCCATCTCCAACCCAGCCACTCCTGTGAAGTTGGACGGGTAGGTGTATGATATATAATTATTAGTAAAAAGCCACCATATTAAGGTACAAAATTATGTCAAGTGACAGAGAAAGAGGATCAAGGTTACTGTTAGGTAAAGTACAACAGTTCAAGGCAATGTAAAAGTTTTAGCATTCAACGTGTGGCCGATACAGTGGCCATTGCTCGATTCTTTCTGCTAAATAAGTTACGTAAAATATTACTCATTTCATTACCTACTTAGCGAGAATCTGTTCAAAATGCGTGTTTAGAATTTCCTAAATTATTATGAAATCTTTGCTTGCGAATGCAAAATGTAGGTACTATTTACCTTATTTTTTATGCAAGTAAGAACAGACTCAAAAAGGAATTATGATACGATTATTTAACAGAATGTCTATATAATTCTTTTGCACCAGCTAGCTTGCCTTCAGAGCTTGCCTCAGGCGCCTGAATTCTTGTATGTAGATGCTACTCTTGGGCTATTCGACGTTAAGTACTAAGTAATAATACCTACTTAATAATAACACTTAAGTATTATTAATATTTTCCCTTGCATTATGATATGAAAATAAGGCAAAGATCAGAAGAAGTTTACTTTGTTATTATTATTATACTAGTAATAGAAAATACATACATACATAAACTCACGCCCGTAATCCCAAATGGGGTGGGCAGAGCCACAAGTAATCAAAGACAACTTGCAGCCACTGTTGATACGAAGTCCTAAGATGGATATGATGAACCTTATGGTGATAAGGGATCAGCCTATCGCCCATAACATTAGTCCATCATGTTAGAGGACGCAATCCCTCTGTCGGTTTTTACGACATGCCCGGGAAGACAAGCAGCTGAACGTGTTCTATGTTTTTTATTTGCTCCCAGAACAGCATAGAAGCTATAATAGAAAATACGCAACAAAAAACAATCGCTTACAAAAAAAAATGTACAAAAGCAAGGAAGCACGGTGGTGCAATCCATGTTAACAACTACTTAAACTTTTCCTTTAAAGCTTTTTCCCACAAAAATAACAATAATGAGAATAGCCCCATATTAGGACTGAGGCAATTTACTTCCGGGCCGACACGGACAAAAAGTCAAATGTAAATAACCTGTGCGCACGCGCCAAGCAATCTGTATACACCAATCATTGTGTATTGATAGCTCGGCGACTGGGCAACTTCTCAAGGCAATGCGGGTGTCACTGCGCAGTGGAAATCGCGCAGAAACGCCTTTAGGAAGCGGATCTGCTGCTATGACACAATCGGTCGTATTAGATTAGACTATATAACTTCCTAAATGAAAAATATCGTACATAATCCTGCCGGATACATAACATGATTGATTCTTAAACATCTTTCTTCCGCATATGAACTCATGCTGACAAAAAATTACTAGTCGAGTTTTAATGTTATTATTAATGTGGTCGGTAAGTTCCAGTCGATAATTACAGGTGGTAAATCAACTTATTGCAATTTTTAGTGTTTTTTTTTCTCGAATAAAATCTGTTCATTGTAATTTTTTATTACCCATTCATTTGTAACTTAAATCGAAGTCTAAATTATGAACTAGGTGGTTCTCTGTTGGTTTAGAATTTGACGATCGGTTGTAGAAATTCTTCTTCTTTTTATCGTGGGGGTTGTGAGGTGGAATACCAGTCTCGTGAACCCTGGGTTTTCTTGTCAGGATTGTCAGGGTTAAGATTGAGCCGCCAAAGGCCCCTGACATGGCTCATGACTCGTGTTGTAAAAATAATTTTAGTTTTTTTTATGCTTGATTCACGCTTTGTTAGAACAAGCCTACCTAATAAATAGTAGAGACATAATTTGAGCTTTTTTCACCTTACTTATCGTAGGTTTAGCTCAGATTGCGATAATTACTTGGCCGGACAAATAAGGTGTAACTATGCCTAATTTATACGTAATAAACAATCGCGATTTCTTAAAAACAAAGAGTAGCTTTTTGGTTATTCACATAACATGACGTAAGCTCACAAAGTCGCGACTATATCCCAATTGGGGTAGTTAGAGATACATCCATCGCAAGATGATAAGTACCCACACCTCAACGAGCTTCGAGCTTTGCTTGCTCAACATTGGAATATGTTAATTATTATTATTATATGTCTTTTTCATATCTCGGGCCTATGGAGGCCCGGACTTTTGGAAGGCGTGCGTGGGGCCGAAGCCAACACGTAGAGGCCCCTTAAGACAGTTTAATCTAAATGTGGTGTAACTCCAACCGGCGATTATCCCTGTTATTATTAGTTATATTATGTTATTGAATGGTACTGGAATGGCGACCACGTGTCGGACGACGCTCAGTGGGTAGGCCCGCTACAAGGTGGACCGACGATCTGGTGAAGGTCGCGGGAAGCCGCTGGGTGTGGGCAGCGCAGGACCGATCGTCGTGGAGATCCTTGGGGGAGGCCTATGCCCAGCAGTGGGCGTCGTACGGCTGATGATGATGATGATTACTATTATGTTATTTATATTTATTATTGTCCATGTATTTATTAGTAAGTTGTTTTAGTTGCACCAATGAGATGGAAGGACGACATCGTACGGCACGCAGGATATGACTGGATGTCGATTGCCCAAGATCGTCGGAAGTGGATAAATATGGAAGAGGCCTTCGTCCAAAATTGGATATGAATTTAGGCTGATATAGATAGATTAGTTTACACGCGCAATCTTTTATTTTTTTCGTCGCTCTAGTGGTTGTCTGGAAGAAATCGCTTTAAGTGACAAGGCCGCCATTGGCCATGTACCTAGTTAAGTCTCTTTTATAAATATTTTCTTTTGTTTTGGTGCCATAAAGTATAATATTTTGTATTAACGTTGGCGCCTATAGACTGAAAGCAGACGAAAAGTAATCCAAACACAATTTACTCAATACAGTTGACATTGTAACTTTGTAACAATGAAGACAAGTCAAGTATGCCCCAAAAACAATACATGATAAAAATGTGGGTACTTACTTAGTAAATTGGTCTGCTGAATTGTGCTGCTGCGGCTGAATGTGAAGACTGGGAGGAATGCTTCAGTTTTATACTCAAGCCAATCCACTTTGCCCAACAAACCATGGCAGTAACAACGGGAGACAGTCCTATCCATTAGCGTATAGAGTCGAATTACTTAATCAGATTCCGTGAATAGTAAGACACTTCGCTTATACTTACATACTTAATATAAATATAGTAACATAATGGAAACCTTCCTGAATGTTGTGGGTTGTATTTTTGCCTAGTTTGATTATAGGTAAGTTTCATGTTTGGCTCACAGATAATAGGCTACTTGAAAACCCAGTCAAATGAGATACATACATACATACATAGGTACATAAACTCACGCCTATTTCCCACCGGGGATACAAATGAAATACTCAAATGAGATACTTTTTGCGAAACGTCAAAACGAAGTTTTCCTTGGAGTTTGTAAGGAAATACTGTCCTGTGATGTCATTAATAAAAGCTGTCAAACGTCGTACTCATTGTTACTTAATCCATAAATAAAATTCATAAATAAGTCGAAAAGTAAAATGAGATTGAGTTTTGATCATCTTAGATTGGCTTCTATTTCTAGATTAAAATTTTATAATTTATATTTGACCCATTCAAATACCCTATTGATATCACCTGGTTTCTAGGAAGGCTAAGCTCGCATCCTATTATATGGCACTTAAACCATATAATGAGGAATAATACTACGCTTAAACATAGCCGCGGCGGCGTGGCGAGTAGGCGTACTTTATGTCCCTTTATACACTTCTGGCTACCCCTTTGGGGGTGCAGGCGTGATGCTACGTTGTGTGGGATAGTAATATTGGCAACTATCTTATACGCTTTAAAGTATAGCGAGGTACAACAAAAAGGTCCAAGCATCCATGCTAATATTATAAATGGGCAAGTGTGCGTGTCTGTTTGTTAGTCCGTTAAAGGCAAAACGGTGCGACAAAAAGACGTGATTTTTAAACGGTGATAGTTGAAGGGATGGAGAGAGGCAATTTCAGCTGTTTAGATATTTCATCCTTATTAAATACAAAATAAAAAAAGGAATTTTCTTTTATTCAATTTTTTTATTCCAAATACTTAAAAATATCTTTTTTGGATAGATAGACAAGATAAACATGAGATTTAATTGATATAAAACGAAGTATTAAAAATCTAAAACATGATAACAAATCTATATACGCTTTATTTTATGTAGTTTACGACAAAAAAGTTTCATGGATTATTTGACAGCGATCAAAGCGAATTTTGATTATGAGAAATTGGGGCCCAATATTAACTTATTCTAGAAGTTTTCCATTTTAGGGAGTTCGTCCTGAATATTGGCCAGAACCAAGTTCTTGTCGGTTCCAACCAGTTGCTTCGGTTCCAGTGCCGACCTCATCTCCAGTGCTCTGGTGTCTACCTCCAGGGACTGGTTCTTGTCATTCAGGTCGATACCGATCTTGATCGACGCTGATTCCAAGGCGTTGTATGTTGCCCTGAAAGAGAATTTATTTTTATTTGCAGATTTACTGTATAAACTTATCCTCCCTGTTATTGTGGGAGTAAATAAAAACTTAGAATGCCTTGACGACTCACGCCTATTTTCCACCAAGGTATGCAGAGGTTATGGAATTCCATTTGCCACGATCCTGACATACTTCTCTTGTTTTCTCCACATTCATCAGTCGTTTCATACACGCAAGCCGGTTCAGAATAGATCGTACTAAACCTTTTATAAGGACATCTCCAATTTAGTCAATGTACGTTCTCGGTTTTCCTCTGCCAGCCCTACCAGCAACCTTTGCCTTATACCCCGCTTTCGTGATCCCAGATTAACTTCTTCAGGTAGACTTGCCGCATAATGGGTTGGACATATGGAGAGTGCTGAGGGCTCTCACCCAGGGATTTTGTTCCTATTGATCTCTGACGCGAAATGGCGCGATGCCTTGACCATCTCGGAAGTTACGAGTTTTGGTTCTCGTTCGGATTGATTTAGAAAAAGCACATTTTGTAAATGGTCTTGGGTTTGGGTGTATCTCCACCAATCCGTAGTGAAGCACCGACGAATAAGTAAAGGTCTTGGACGGGACACGAAACGTCACTTAAAATGTATGAAATCTTGTTCAACATATATTCGTGGGAGGTGAGGTACTGACATTAATGACAGATTGTTACCCGAACAAAACCTTTGTTCTATTATAACAACTATAATTGACACGTTACTCCTACCTTTTGTCTATGTTTGGATCATATTAGTAGTGATGAATGAATGAACTACGAGGAAGGTCTTAGAATAAAATAAAGAAAAATATATGCCACAATTATAAAAATTCCATTCCGTGTATAAAATGTAAACGTAAAATAAATTAGATAAGTTCGGAAATAATGCCAGCGCTAAGCGCTAATTTATACGAAGTGAGCTCCCAGAACAATAGAACATCGTTTAAAAAATATACTGAATAAACATGCCATGAGCAATTTTTTATGATACTTAACGGCACCTATAAGGAATATTTTAGCCCGAAACAAATCCTAGTATTTGGAATTTAGGACCTTTGTCCTACGGGATTATTTGGAGAGAATAAATTATTACGGATTATTCGCGAATATTATACTTAGGTATATTCCTTAGTAACAGTAGATGTAAATTTGAAAATTTTGCCTTTATAAGTACAACAATAGTTCCAAGAGGTACCCTAATCAATTCTATGTCAAGATTGTCATTTTGTATCCGTACCTTATTTTCTCAAACATGTCAGTGATATGTACCTTACTAACTTTCTTATGGTTTCCATAATCAACTTGCTATTCTTGAATTCATGTTTACACATATTACTCATTGACATTGTTATCTTTTAATATTTTTAAACTAAGAAAATTCGTAGAATAGGTAAATAAACCACAAAATAGAACAGTTGACAAGTATGGGAAACCACTCGACTACCGTTCTAAAATATACATAATATGAATCAAAATATGTCAAGACAAAATCGTAATTATTTGATAAATTTAATAGATACACGTTTATTCTTTTCATTTCACTGCTCTCTGTAACATCATAATGTCTATTACACTATTTCGTTAATTGAATAGTAATATAATCTGAAATATACGTACTTAGCGCAATCTAACTTCTCCTGCAGTTGTCTCACTGTTTCTCTTAGATTGCGGACTTCTTCCTTCAAGCCCACATCAGCTTCATCAGAGGCGAGCTCAATGCCAGGTCTATATCCTCGGGTTTCCAACCTAGTCTCAGCTACTTTCAAGGCATCCACCTTGTCTGTAAATTGTTCGCCCATGATCTTAAGTTCTGCCTTTAACTTGTCCATGTTTTCCTCCATCTGTGAGTAAAAATACATTCTCTTAAATACTTGCTATGTCCAGGTACACATACAGGGAGTTAGTGACATCGTTACGAAAACTTTGAGGGATGATTCAGACCATGATCTTGAGTTGATATCAAGTTGAATTTGCCATCGCAGTATGGGACTAAAGGTTATAAAAAAAAACACTGAAATTGTCATGTAGTTTCCGAACGGAAATTCCATTTGATAACAACTCGGAACCATGGTCTGAATCATCCCCTTTAATATTCGTTACGGTGTCACTAACACCTATACGTACTTGTGCGGCTACCAGTACGTACTTGTACGAGTACAAATACAAATATACTTTATTGCACACAACATACAAAACAAGTTCAAAGTCGAGTACTAATATGTAACACAACTTGCAGCTACTTTTGATACGAACTCCTAAAATAAATACACAGATAAGTGAAGTTTTCACTAACACAGTTGGCTCGACCGTTATAGAAGGCGATACGGCTCACCACCTATCTCATTATTCTAACAGAAAGCTCGGTGAGGTGTGAGTACAGTCATGAGCAATATAATGTAGTCACTTTAGGACTCTGTCACACTAACATATTTGACATTTAGTGAGACTTACAGTTCAATTTGTCAAAAAAGTTAATGTGACATGGTACTAAAGTGTATACATATTAATGCTCGTGACCGTACCTAGTTCATCTTGCGATGGATGCATTTTTAACTACCACAGTAGGGACATAGTCATGAGCTTATGTTATGTTGTTGTGGGACTTAATATTTGAAGCTCCCAACAAACGTCACCATAACATATTCAAACCATAATCTGGCACAAAACTTTATTCTTTCCTTGCGAATATGTGCCTATGCTTATTTAAAAAGTTATCGAATAGGACAAAAGCACGTTCGACATTTGTATTCAAAGCATAATGTTGAAATTAGAGGGATATTGGTGCTAATTCCTGTAAATACCATGTAATTTAATTTTAAGTTATATAATGTCATTTTCTTATCCGCCGAAAAGGAAAGGGACGGGTAATCGACAAGCATAACATTTATGGCACACACGTCAATTTTAAGTACAAATCTAAAATAACCGTCTAAAAATTTTACATTTACCAGTAACCCGACAGAATTTAGTTGACAGCACACGTAAACGATTTGCAAACCCGGATTCATTCTTCCTAAAATTAAGAGCTGTCGATCATCCGTCCCTTTCCGTTTCGGCGGATAAGAAAATGACAGGCATAACTTACAGTAAAATTAGGAGGTGTTTGCAGGAATCGAGCCATTCTGAATATACTTTATCAGAAACAAGAGAAAACACTTCTCATTCAGTATTAAAACATCCCACGCCTATTAGGAGTACAGTTCTATCCACTTAGATTAAACAACAATATTTAATATAAAAAATGATCGTAATGTTATGTTGCAGCATAATGATTTTGCTAAAAACTTATGTTGATTTCAAAATTGCGTTCCAACTATATTTTCTTATCTTTTTCCATTTAGAGTAATAACACTGTATTCAGGTAATAGTTATATCTATCTAACAATTTAGATTTGCCGCAGATGGCATTAACTACTTGGCCGGACAAATGGGGAGCGCTGAAGGCTCTCACCCGGTACAACGTTTAAGACAACAGGCCTGAGGGTGCCCAGTTGGGCGCGAACCTCCGCTCAGGGCGTCGTCTGAGAGGAAAAATATTTGAAAGAATTAATCGACCCTAGCGGGTCGATAGCGATAAGCGCTGAATGAGGGAAATCGTCAACCACGCCGGCGGGGTCGGTATCGGGGTCCTGAAGTGTTATCGGGGTCCGGAAGTGTTTTTGTTAAATCGAATCCACTAGATTTTTAAATAAAACATAGCTTCACAACTATATCCTTTAACCCAGTTTCGAACAAACTCCTGCTTCCAGGTCCGCAATACCCGCGGTACTGCTTCTACGAGCATTTCATGACCTTACCTTAATCTTCTGCCACTCAAGTTCATTCCTAGCCCTCTGCGTGTCATATATGCGTCTACGCAGCATATAGTTGGTGACATCAGTTTGTGCTCTAAGGGCGTTTCTTGCGCGCCCTCTAGCGACAAACAGCGATTCGCGCAGACGTAACGTGTCGCGCAGTTCATCTTCAGCCATCCTCTTCATGCCTTCGACTTTATCTACCCATTGTTGACCGGTGATCATTCTGTAAGAAAAAATATTATAAATCTTACATAATAAGCCTTAATGAGGTGGGCAGAGCCACAAGTACCTTGAAGACAACTTGCAGCCACTGTTGATACGAAGTCCTAAGATAAATAATATGATGATTTTTGTGGTTACAAGGGACCTGCTTATCGCTCATAGAGTTGTCCATGTTAGAAAAGGCACAATCCCTGTTAGATTTTACGATATAAGTGCCTGTGAAGACAAGTAAGTGTTCTATGTTGTTATTCACGCTATCGACCCACTAGGGTCGATTAATCCTTTCAATATTCTTCCTCTCAGACGACGCCCTGAGCCGAGGTTCGCGCCCAACTGGGCACCCTCAGGCCTGTTGTCTTAAACGTTGTACCGGGTGAGAGCCTTCAGCGCTCCCCATTTGTCCGGCCAAGTAGTTAATGCCATCTGCGGCAAATCTACAACAAGTCACGTCAAAAAAAAAAATTCGCTTCCAGTCATCTTAGCGCTCCCCATTTGACCGGCTGATTAGTGAACGCCATCTCAAACAAAACAGGTACTTAGTGAACCGAAAAGATTTATAAAATGCGATGACATCGGCACGCCGGGCTTCTGCGGCGCGTCTAGGTACGAGTTCACTTTAAGTAGGTACTATAGAAAATGTCACCGTTTTAGAGACGATATTCTTGGAAAGATAAGCGATAGAACGCATTTCCGACATATTTTTTACTTCCCATCCAACAGAATAAGTAAAAAAAAAGAATGCTAGGTTAAAATGTTTAGCTAACGAGTAGCATGGTTACTAGCGCGCGAGACCTGGTTCTATCATCATTAACCCGTGAACCTACCCTGACAATTAGGTCAAACACGAACCTGATAGTGAGTGCAAAAAATCCAAGAAACTGGGTAAATTAATGTTCCTCTAAAGTAGAGTAGAGGAACATTAATAGAGGTATGTATATAGATTTCTTCAGCATGTCCACGTAAGTAGATTGCAGAGAGAAAAATAATGATTATTATGTTGGAGTGACCACAAATTCTTACTCGACTTTTACGATACGTTCGGGGTGATAAGCAACCAAATATGAAGCTGGGTAGGTAAGTAGTAAGTACCCATACTTTTCACGGGTGGGTTGTGAAATCAATCACCGATCTCATCAACCCTGGTGTCAGGGTTATTATTGAGTCGCCCAAGGCCCCTGACATGGCTCATGAAACGACTACAATCTTACTTAAGTAAATAGGAGCCGGGACCGACTGCTTATATTTACTTACTTTCGGATAATCTGGTGATCAGCTTGTGCTAACAAAACTAGGGAGCCAAAATTATTCTTGTGATATGTTCCCACCGGGATTCGAACCCAGGAACTCCGGATCGTGAGCCCATCACTCGACCACTGGATCACAGAGGGCGTTGATACATATATTTATCATGACACATATATTTATATTATAGTTGATACACATTATTTTCTTATATAATATAATATTTTCTTATTCAGTGAGTTATTTTCCTTCTTTGATCATATTGGGACCGTGTTCCCTTTAGTCATATTTCGAAAATAGGTTTTCCAAGTGGTCTCCATATTGGTTTGACATAATAATTCCCTAAGGAAATAATTTCTTGTAAATACACTATCTTCTTGGGTTATTTTGTGAGATGTTAGTTTATTATATCTTATAATAATGTGTGTGTAATTAAGTGCAATAATAAAAATGAAAAAACAAGTAAGTAATATTTTTAATAAACATTCAGATGTAACTATACCGTAGCACACTATCGTTAGAGCCGTCAGTCTAAACATCATGAAATCGTAGTGTTGGGTCTTTAAAAACTAAATTACTTATACAAAAGTAGCTTGGTATTTAGCTTGTCTTATGAAACCTCGTAGCGATGACTAATTACGAAACCGCAAACTTTGAGGTCCTCAAAGTAATTTATTTTGAAATGTTTTTTAGACATAATTACTTCCTTATTTATTTTTATTTACCTCGACAAACGGGTGCTTTCACATCCTGAAGAGGGAAAAAGGTTCATAGACCCCCAAAAAGAATACTTGTAGAATCATAGCATCGTGTCGAGGCCAAAACAGTTGTTCGCATGAAAGATAAACGGTGAATTATTAATAAACCAGGCCGATTCAAGGAGCCTCCTTATTTAAAAGGCCTTAAATATTTTACGAGCTAATCTTTTCATTTATTTCACAATCTTTTTCGGGTTATACATTTTATATTCTCGTGTAATAAGCATGTAAGTGGCGCGGTGGTGCTAGCCAAGATTTATATATTTGGCAAGAAAGGGTTAGGAGGTTAACACTGTGAAATAAAATATTATGTTGTATCACTAAGTATTTCTGGATCTGTTTAAACCAGCTTTTAGTAATGAAGGGATTTAATTTTGAATATTTAGTTATGAAATACAGAGATAAAAGAAACAAAAGAGGTAGAGGCCCTCTCCTGCCACCTAGTAGACCAGCTTGTCTAAGCTAACAAAAATCTACCCGACCAGACTACCTAGGACAGACTTTCTTGGCGCTGTCAAATTAGGAAAGCCACCCAACCTAAACTGGGAGTGAGAAGAGAGAAGATTTATTACAGGTATTAACTTTAATTTTCTACGTTATACATAAGTAAGTTCGTCAAGGCATTCTAAGCTGACATTTACTCCCAGAATAGTAGAAAGGATGACACTGAAGTAGGTTAAAATGTTTCCTTTAATAACGCGTATCTTATTACACACAGTAATCAATAAATGACAAAATCATCCCTACGTCAATTTGAGCCGAAGTGGCGAAGAAAATCAAATGGAACAGCTTCTGTTATTACGTCTGTTATTGAGTGCAAACAATGATTAATGCAAATACGATTAAGTCAAATAATAATATATTGAGCTAGAATTTTCCAGGAAATTTAATATCACACCGAACATATTGTAGTAAATACAGCGGAAACAGACTAAGAATTTGCTAAGTGTCTTGTCTAAAATATTAGACATAAATTGATGCTGACTCCGGCAGACACCTAATTTGGCATTTTTTTATTCACCGAAAAGGAAATGGACGGGTGATTACCCGAACGAATCAAATAGGCGTCTCACTGTTATGTAACACGTGTCACGTGTACTGTCAACATAATTCTGTCAGGCACGCCAACCGTTGAAAATTTTTAAAGGGTTGTTTTTGACTTCTGCCTAAAATTCACGCGTGATCCACAACTTTTTAGCTTGTCCTTTTCTTTATCGGCGGAAAATAAACTGGCACGTATAACTAAATGTTACATGATGTGTTATTATGATCTACATTTTTCTAAAAATCAGATAAAGAGTAAAAAATTTACCCAGGTGAAGCTGGGTGGAGTTATCTACTCTATTGAAAATCACATTAATTTTTATTTAGCAATTAGATCACCCATTGTGCTTCTTTTGTGAATATTAATTGTCCTGTACAATATAACTTATGTGCAATAGCACTTTTGTATTGTATTGTAAAAAAGACAGATTCACCTTTTAGGCGTCTTCAAAGAATCAGTCTTGAAGGTAATATTGGCGCAATTCTTGTCTAGCGAGAGCATATCCTTGTCAATGGCCAGAGCTTCGTTCTTGTCATTCAGGTCAAGTTGCAATTTGAACTTCATCACCTCCAACTTATTGATCTTCTCCCAAGCTGACTGGCATCGGTCTATGAGGAGTTTCTTGTTGCTTTCAGTTACGCAGAGTTCCTGGGAAATAGGATTGCATACATTACGTTACATGAGCCATGTCAAGGGCGTTCGTTGGCCCATGAATATCCCTGATACAAGAGGCGCGATGGTTGGTTGGTTAGGTGAGGGTTGTGGTTGATCATCCACCTCACAACCCACACAAGTTGATAATAGTTTGCAAAAGGTATGATGAGAATTACACGGGACTCGTCCTGACACTAATGATCGCATTGTGACCCGGAAGACATATAAGTTAATTAACATTAAGAAGAAGAAGAAGACTGGGAATTTCGAGATTTTACGATTCGGAAGTATCAAGATATTATACGATTACGGAAATAATCTTTAGTGACCAGTGAAGATAGAGAACTTGATGTTGGAATAGATAAAGTAACGTTTGAGTTAATTTTGAAGACGTATTATTCTACAAAAAATATGTTTTTTACATCACCATCATCAGCCGTATGACGCCCACTGCTGGGCATAGACCTCCCCCAAACCCTCCTCCTTTTTTACATATTGAAATAAAATACTACAAGGCTTGAGATATTAACATTTTAGCAAAGTAAATAAGAAAAGAAGAAATTGTTATAGGTTATAAAGTCGTCAAGCGCAAATTCTTGTCAAAATCCAAACCCCATTAATTAATAATTGCACCTGGAATGGGCTTTATAAAGATAAAGGTTGGAAGATGAAGATAAGGATTAACTGGAATAGATAACTTTTAGAAATAAGCCCACCTGTTGCTACTAGTTTTCATTTTTGTCGTTATTTTTATGTGTACAATAAAAAGAAATAATAAGCGTTATCAATGTTACCTTCTTCAACTCAGTATCAGCCATATCGTAAGTCAACTCAGTGCTTCTCCTACCATCTCTGTTGGACAGACACTCAGAACACACAAGCAACGGCAGATTCAGTTGTTCCAATTCTCTCTCTGTGGAGGCTTTCTCCTCCTTTAAAAGATCCATTTCCCTATTGATCCGGTTTAGAAGATCCTGTATCGTTGACTTCCATTGCTCGATCTCGTAGATTCTGTAAAAATGAAATTACTTTTTATTATTTGCAAAAAATGGGACTGTCAATAAAATGTAAACCTGCAAAAGGTTACTTCGATGCCTACCTACCTACGTACCTAACTATAATCTCTTGCGTCCGAGATTTCCAGACATAATAAATAAACAATGGATTTTGGGTTTTAAAAGGACATCCAGTCTGACGACTAAGTACTTACTTATTTTTTTTTTGGGTGACCTTTAGGTTTGTTTTCTTATTGGATAATACTTAATGTTTATTTGTGAATCTGTCGTAGTCTTTATATTATAACATTTTTAAATGTACCGTTATCTGCAGAATCATAAGAAAACCAGTCAAAAATATAAAACATACTAATATATTTTTTATGTTATTCATTTTATTTGGTGTTAACATTTCAAGTTAGAAATATATCTAAGCTTCAGAAGTTATCTCACATCTCGCAATATTTCTGGAAATGCAAGTTTTCATCTCATGATATTTTCTTTTAGCAAAACTCGAGCTAGGTTTATATTTCGCAAATCTTAAGTTGTAGTGAAAGCAATGTTTCTTATTGATCTGGTTCTGCAATGTCCGAACCAAACTATGGATCACAAAGTGATTTACGTGATATAACCCCACCAGAATATGAACCCGGGACCGTGAGCTCAACGCGTGCCACCACCAGAGGTTTGCGCGAATATGAAATGGTCCCGAGTTCATATTCCGGTGGGGTTATTTATATTACGTAAATGTTTGTGATCCCTAGTTTGGTCCGAACATTGCAGGCTAATTACCCGATTGTCCTTTTGTTTTTTTTTTGACGTGACTTATTGTAGATTTGCCGCAGATGGCATTAACTACTTGGCCGGACAAATGGGGAGCGCTGAAGGCTCTCACCCAGTACAACGTTTAAGACAACAGGCCTGAGGGTGCCCAGTTGGGCGCGAACCTCGGCTCAGCGCGTCATCGGAAGCCGCAACTACCAGGGGATTTGGGTGGTGCGGAGCAGAATCGAAAAAACGTTTGGAAGCTAATTTGAGTCATTGGGCAATACCCGATTGTCCGTCTTGTGTGTGTTTGTGTGAGATAACTTCAGAAATTACCTACACTAAAAAATGGATACTCGTTCACTTGAACACTTTCAGACATTTTGTCCTAAGATTGTTAGGATTGGTATAAACATTTGAACGACAATAAAATAATAGTTTATTTTAAACATTGTTAATTGACCGACAACTGTGGTCTCGAAAACAAAACAAAATTTCAAATTCATATTGGGGTTATGAATGGCCAAATAACAATAAGAAACAAAACCCCCATTTTGATGGCAATCAACTATAAGTCTACCTACTTATCTACCTGCCTAAACTATAATTAAAAAAATCACTTCTGCTCAAAAAACCCTCACTAACCTATTCCGTTGCATTGTATCAACACCAAGACGACATTTTCCAGTTAACTTTACGAAAGACTCGATGGCCGATTGCCAACATGATATTTCATATTTCAATCTATATTTTAAGCCTTCTTTCAGGTCTACCGCGTGGGATGGATGCGAAAAGATGGATGCGAAAAGATTCTTTACCATCTCCCGAGACAGGCAACAGATTTCTATTGTTAGCAAATCGTTTGGGTTTAGTACACTTCATTAGACTTCAGATTTTTGGAGACAGCTCTTGTCTTCTTATTCTTACTTGCTTCTTATATATTTTATGTGAGTACTTACTAAAGAACCTATTTCAGTTTTTTCGTCGAAGATTTTATTTATGATAAACAATCCTTCAGGATTTTGATAGATGTAGTTCATTAGGATTCTTTAAGAACATATTAGTTATAACTATTATTCGAAAAAAATAATAGGTTTCTTGACGGGGGATCCTTTTTGTTAAATGCCTACCTACTTCTCAGTCAACCGAATTGACGTTCCCATCATCTCCCAGCATTATTCCGTTTTTCACAGGGTTCGCTTACCTAACCTGAAGATTTGACAGGTCCGGGTTAACCCGCGAAGGGAAAACCAGTCCAATACAGGTTAGATGACTATAGAATGTGGGTTTACCCACGATGTTTTCCTTCACCGCTGAGCACATGATAATCATTTATGATCCAAACATGACGTTGAAAACAAAATAAAAATGGATGAACATGGAAATTAGCAATACCTTAGTAATCGGAATACGATGATTGTCGAGAGACATAATGAAAATAGAAGCGTTGTACTTACCTAGCACTAATGCGGTTGTTGTTATGGTACGTGTCCCATTCGGTCTTGATCCTGGTCTCATTGCGAAGCTGGTGGGCGCTGTGTCGAAGGTCGAAGGCATCAGCTCGTCGGGTGTCGGCAGTGACCTATTTCATAATAAAAAATGTTTTTATATTCTGTGTACATATCGTTGCCTCATAATGAAAACGACGCGACGTAACCTCCTTGATGAAAAAGTACATTTTGGTGTGATTTTCTGCAACAAAACCTCGGTTGCTTTCAATAAATTTCAATCCGGGTAAAAATTGTGACCATATTTTTTACCTGGATTGAAACTAGGTTCTCCATTGCGAGATTTTGTTAACGAAACCACACCACATTCCAAATCAATCACATTCCGATGTGATTTTTGTAGACTTATCGGTTTAAGAAATATTAGTACTCAACATTTCAGATAGATGGCGCGTCGGCTTAATAACAATATAGATCGAAAAATTCGCTTGGACAGGAGGAGGATGCGGTGGCGTAATACATGTTAATGTTTCTTTTGTGCACAATAAGGGGTTAGATTTTAGTTGTTTAGTTAGTTACAATCAATTGGTGGCACAGAAGCTGGCCTTACTGCTAGGTAGCGATTTCTTCCAGGTAACTTTAAGTACATGAGATTAATTTTATTTAATAAAAACATAACGTAGAAGGTACCCACCACACTACAGAAACATAAATTATGCACTCACTGGTGCTAATTCCTGTAAATACCATCTAATTTTATTTTAAGTTATATCTGTCATTTTCTTATCCGCCGAAAAGGAAAGGGACGGGTAATCGATAAACATAAAATTTATGGAACACACGTCAATTTTAAGCACAAATCTAAACCAACCGTCTAGAAATTTTACATCCGTCAATAACCCGACACAGTTAAGTAGACAGCACGTCAAACGGATTGCATACCAGCGACGTACCTTTTTGATTCGCCCGGGTTATTCATTAATTTACTCATTCTTCCTAAAATTAAGAGCTGTGAATCATCCGTCCCTTTCCTTTTCGACGGATATGAAAATGACGGATACAACTCAAAATAAAATTAGGCGGTGTCTGCAGGAATCGGGGCCAGGCTAGTTTCCAACTAGTCAAATCAGTTACTTTTAAGTTACTACTAAACGTCAAAACATGAAATTACTATGGAATTTGTATGAAAAATCACACTGTGACGTCATAGAAAACGTGATAAAATTCCTGACTTATTATTACGTTTTTCTTATATAAAAAATAAAATGTTTTTATTAGTGTTAGACTTGTCTTTATTTAGTAATCTCAATTTAATAAATTATCTTGAACCTAGTACACGACCCATTTATAGGTATGCGTACTCGTATTCTAAACCGACAAGAGCGTGGCTCTTAAATCAATGATGACTCGTACTCTTCTTAAACCGTAAATACCTATGTTTTCAAAAAATACCCTATCCGTATCGTATTTCTCTCTCTCCGGGATAGAATTTCAGAGTTTTCCCAATATGACCGACGGTTTGAGGCCGACACACCTCACCTTTCACTAACAAAGTTGGCAGATGCATCCTTTCGACCAAACGGTACAACTTGTCGCGAAAAGAGTTTTGAGTTCCGAAGATATTTTGTATATTTTAAATCAAAAGAAAACTTTAGAGTGGGGAATGTTATTTTAGTTTGCGCTGTCACTGGGATATCTTCTTAAAGAATACTTTGAAAGTTCTGATGGAAAATAGAAGAATGTTGTATTATAAATGTATTCTTTCAAACAAACGAAGAATTTATATTTATACCTAAAAACGTCACAGTGTCATTTGGGTAAACGGGGTGTCACTATACTAATATTAATACAGCAATATTTTCTCGTGTGGGTTTTGAGGTGGATTACCAACCTCATCAACCTCATCATTGTGCTGTATTCATGTGTTAATGTCTGATTGTTTAAATGTAGTTCTGTGCAATAAAGTATATATGATTTGATTTGATTAACCCTGGTGTCAGGGTTATTATTGAGCTGTCAAAGGCCCTTGGCATGGCTCATGTAACGATTACTTACTTACACTAGTAAGTAGCATGTATTGTCAACGACACCACGATACCGCACCACTGTGGTGTCGTTTAAAATTTTTTTTAGGTAACCTCACCACTGCCGACTAGTGATGTCTAACGTGTATAAAAACAAATCAGGTGTCAAACCTTGTCAAACACAAAACAATTTCAAAAATATTTTATGTGCAAGGAATAAGTAATTGACAATCTAACATCAATAAATACACATAGGAACTTCATTACTGTGGTGTGATTACCGGGTATATGGTAAGTAGTTACCGGGGCCAACGGCTGAACGTGCCTTCCGAAGCACGGATCATCTTAGTTTCAGCCAATCAGGTGATTGGCCTGTAATGTCCTAACCAAACTAGGGATCACAAAGTATTTTTTATGGTATGTTCCCACCGGGATTCGAACCTGGGACCTCCGGAGCTTGAGACCAACGCTCAACCACTGGACCGCGGAGGTCGTTGATTATAGCATTGTTATAGGTAAAGCTACAAGACAATATAGCCCTTATAGTTTATAATGAGAGGAGGACAGAGATATAGTACATCGCTTAGTGCGAAAGAGACTAGAGATATGCCTCTTTTGCACTAACGGTAAAGTATACAGCGTAGTACTAAAATGATTTTTGCCTTTAGCAGCTCAATATTAACCCTGACAGCAGGGTTGCTGAGATTAGTAATCTATCTCACAACGCATATGATTCTTAGAAGAAGAAGTAATCATTATTTTATCTAGCAAAAAATAAAATTGTTTTCTAGAATATCAGTCACTATGGGTACCTCCTAACAGCCTACTAGCCAATTTTGTTAACTTGCGAAGGCCATATAAAAACTTTTCTAATTTTCTACGGTATCGCGCTTGTTCGTGAAATGATTGGAGCCCATACTGATCGGTACTTGTTTATAAAATAGTTGTGGACTTGTGGTTGAGCCCTCGGGAACTAAGTAGCTAGTTTAGGGTTATTGGTGGGCTGGAATTCGCGGAAATTGTGTATCAAGTTCTCTCCTTATCAATTTGTGCAGATACTAAGCTAAATCGAATACTTTCTTGCTTAGGCTGTGGTTAAACGACACGAAATATATCGAGCACCTGCTTACAAAAGCTCTTGCCAGAAATAATATAGTTTACATTTTCGGCTTTAAATGTTAAGTAAATTAGTACTGAAAAGCCTATTAGTAATGAAGTTAAATACCTAATATCTGATGCAGTCAGTCACAGGATCGCTTTTGTTTAGTGATTTTCGTTTAAGTTTCCAATCTATAGATAGACAGTGGTGTTTAGTTTATAGTCTCAGGGGAACTCTTAGTAATTGGGTTAGGTAACTAGCTCGAGATCTTTACGAAGCCTCAGTGGCGCAGCATAGTACTCCATATTCTCTCTTAATAGAGGGGACACCTGTGCCCTGTGGGGGACACCTGTTATTAGCCGTAAACGTAACTAGAACTAGAGACAAAAAAATCTACTTCCTAGTCCTGTTACCAGAACTGAACAACAGAACTATTGGGAGAAAAGGGTATAAGCATGTCGTCGCTTTATAATGAAAACTACGCAAGCGCCTTTTTGAAATATCACAATAAGTACATGATTTTTGTTAACAAAGCGTGGCAACAAGCTAGTTTCAATTCAGGTAAAAATATGTGCTCTCATTTTTCATCCGGAATGATATTCATTGAAAGAAATCAATGCTTCGTTGAAGAAAATTGCCATCAGAATGCGATTTTTCAAAAAAGCGCTTACGTGGGTTTCACTGTAATGTAATTATTGTTACCTGTAAATTGTACAAGCGAGCATCCCAATCCGGTAAGCTTAAATGGGGCAGTGGTTTCTCAAAAGTCACCACTGACTGCATGTTTGGAATTTAATAGCACCTAAAATAAACAATCCAAAAAGCAATATTGATTTGATTACTCAACACATCTGTCAAAATAACGCCAGTTGACGTTGACTGTTCTATTTTTAAATTATAGTTTTTTGGCCGTTAACATGCCAGAGCTAATTAACAGTATTTTTATTTCTAGATAACAAATCTTTTTGCTCTGATTCTTTTTCAGTCGCGCCATCTTGCTTTTACTTTTTTGTGGCCATTAAATTATGCCAGTATTTGGATCAACTAACAACTTGTCATTAGCAAAATCTCTTTGGTCTAACTTTTGCGTGGTAGTCGTCGCGTAAACATGTCTACATAAAGTCTGCTCAGTTGTTTGGCCCGAGAAATATCTGTACAACATTTTATGAAAAATTATTTGGCTGAATGCCTATCTTGTTCAATAAATCATTTAATATTTCTAATTGATTACTGCTGTTGAAGTTTTCGGAACTAAAAGCAATTAAGTACACAAAATGAACTCATTGATCTCTCTTTTGAATATCTTAGATGGAAAGGATATTTTCGTCTGTTTACAAACAAATGTTTCATGTGGAAAACAAGCTATCATGCATGAAGAATTGTCGTCTATTGGCCTACTTTTGCTATTAGGGCGAAAAGTTTCTCGGTTTGTGGAAGGCCACTCAGTCTGAAGTGCGTGACAGTAAATTTTCTCACAATTCCTTTGCTGATACACCCTGGCTTGATGCCAGAATTTGTGCGCTAAACAAGCACTATCTCAAATCTAGGCTCTCGTCTCCAAGTGTTATGTTCTGTCATTTCGGTAAAGTCTCCGCTTATGTTAATACCTAGTTAATACATACACTTCTCATCAAAAAAATCGAAACACTTCCGTTTTCATTGTTTCTGTCCGAATTTAACACAAAAAAGAATTCATACGATGAAAAAAAATACATAAATGTATAGCTGGCAGTTTGGCCATTACAGTAATAAGCGAAAATTCTAAATTCAAAATTAGAATTTCATTTGTTTATCTTATAAACGAAATGAATCACTGTTTTGAGACAAATGTGTGTTTAGGGTTGGAGTACATTTAGCGTTTAAAAACTAAAAATTGGCGCCTATCCTTAAACTTTTTGTTTTTTATTTCAATACTGTGACTTTGGGACGTCTGAAAAAAGGTTTTTTTTCTAAAACGTATGGATACTTCGCCCACAGAAGCCGCCCAAGTTGTGGCATTGCTGGATTCTGGCCTTAGCCAGCGTGTTGTGGCTGCAAGACTGCATCTAAGCCTGTCATCTGTTCATAGAGTCTATAAACGTTATCGGGAGACTGGTTTGTTCACGCGCCGTTCAGGATCTGGCAGGAATCGGGTCACTTCTGAGCGAGATGATCGATTTATTGTAACAACTTCTTTAAGAAATCGACGCCTTAACGCTTTTCAACTGCAGCAGCGGCTTCGTGTTGTACGAAGGGTGGCTGTAAGTGACTCTACAATTAGAAGAAGGTTGAAGGATCGTGGACTGGTACCGCACAAGCCAGCAAATGGGCCGAAATTAACTGCAGACCATCGAAGAGCGCGCCTTAACTTTGCACGTGAGCACCTAAATTGGTCATACCTACAGTGGAGCAAAGTTCTCTTTTCTGATGAGTGTAAAATTATGCTGTATGGTAACGACGGAAGGAACAAGGTCTACAGAAGAGACGGAGAACGCTATGCACAATGCTGCATTGAAGAAAAGGTCAGCTATGGTGGCGGTTCGTGGACGGTTTGGGGAGGAATCAGCGCCGACGGTAAGACAGAGCTTGCTTTCGTGTCTGGGCCACGTCTGCCTGCACTAAACTGTCATCGGTACGTCGAAGAGTGTCTCGAGCCTCATGTGATGCCCTATTCACATTTTATTGGCAACGGCTTCATATTCATGCACGACAATGCTAGGGCTCACACCGCGGGCGTCGTACGAGATTATCTTAACGAAGTCGATATCTCTATTATGGAATGGCCAGCAAGAAGCTCGGACATGAATCCCATTGAACATCTGTGGGATGAATTAAAGAGACGAATTCGAGCAAGAGATCCTGCCCCAGAAACACTTAGCCAGCTGCAAGATGCAATCCAAGAGGAATGGGACAATATACCACAGCATGTGATCGTGACTCTCATCCGATCGATGAAGAACCGTATGGAAGCAGTAATTAGAGCTCGGGGAGGGAATACAAGTTATTAAATAAACGTTTTTTAGCTTTTTTTTCATTTACGTGTGTTGTTTTATCCATTTCCTTTATACTCCATACGGAATAAAAATGACTCATTTAACAAAATACGAAACCTATGAAAAATTCATTTAAATTTAGAACATTAACATTAAGATTTGAGAAGCTCATATTACTCACTATTAAACGACATTTAACATTTATTCCTAAATGTACACATTTTTCTGATAATCCTGACAAAACGTAAACTTGCAAGGTGTTTCGATTTTTTTGATGAGAAGTGTACTTTGCTGTACCTACCTAATTCAAATTAAATTTGAAGTACGGTGACGTAAGTCACCTACTAAGAAGACAGTACATTCATTTTAAAATGTTGTAACGAAGCAATTCCGGACCAACGAGCCTTGTAGCGACATCTTGTGGTTTCTGACGATATAACGTTGTTTTTATATTTTACCCGCTGGAAATCACAGATGGCGCTGCAGGGTTATCGATGGGCCCGAATATTTATAATTATTTTTTTTTCTTCAAAATTTGGTATATTAAAATTATCTGCAACATTTATTTTTGATATATTATAATTATATTGTTTAAATTTTGGGATCAAACAAGTCGATCGATTGTTGTCGTTGATTCGGCGAATTTATGGTTTGGTAGATTTTTTCTAGTTTGGCAACTTTGTTCGTGGTTCTTGTGTCAGACTGACAGCTGGCTGAGCTGAGAGACAGGTTATGGAAAGTGGGGACGTCGCGAGAGCGCCGGAGACTCCACTGCCGTAACAATAATGTGGGCAAATTAAAAGCCACGATTTATCGGCGACATCAAGAGCCGATGTCTCGATTTAAATAAACAACTTAACCGAGATGGTGAGTCCTCGCAATTCTTCGTGCATATTTTTGCACCAACTTTGTGATAACCTCGAGGTCCTTTGTTTTCAGCAACTTCACTGAAATCCCATCACCGAAGGTCCAGTGGGTGGGATTAGGTTTCATCCGAGCGATGCCCAACTATCCCGGATGAACCTGTAAGTTATTTTCTTTGTTTTACACTCGTGAGTTGCCTTGCCACGCTGTCAGCTGAACCACATGCTAATCATTGCCATTCCTTGTTGCAGATGGGGTTTTTGTTTTCTTTAAGTTTTAACGTTTTTGCAAGTTTTTAACGTCTAACGTTGTTGCTAGTTTAATGTAAGAAGAAGTTTATGATTGGATCAGATGATTTCAACAATGTTTTGTGAATGAAGATTCCTACTGTTTTCTTCTGCGTTTGCAAGTTATTTCAAGCTTCATTACGGCGGAGCTTGCCTTGGTTGTTTGCACGTCGAAGCTTTCCTTTGTGCGGCGCGCATGTGGATGTGCCGCGCCTCTCCTTTTGTCAACACTCCGGATAAGGCCCGGTGAAGGACTGCGAGGTTGACCGGTGGACGTGCAGCCCGCCAGCTGCGTAACAGTTGGCCCGCTGCGCCGCCATCGTCCAGCACGCCCTGGCCTGAGCCGGCCTCAACTCATCACCTGTATGGTATTCCGGAACGCCTCAGGTAGGCCTGATAGTCGGAGGTCCTCGAGTAAGTGAGGTGCCTACAGGTGTACGGACAGTGTTTTAAACATAGTGATATCCCATGGTTGTTACGGAGTGACAATTAACCTGACGGACCAAAGCGCGACCTGTCTCCCTCCATAGGGTTTTTACCTACCTATGGATAATAAAATCTGTATATTTTAAAATATACATTGTACAAATTCAAGGGAGTTTTCTTTGTCTCATGCTCACCGGTCTATAACATCTAGCTGTGCCCTTCAGGTAAACACCACTTTATAAATTTCTGAAACATATCTGCAGTATCATAACACGATTTCCTTTTACCTACTTTCCTATAAGGTAGCAAAAGATTTCCGTTTCAGTGGCGCCCTTCTTGGTGAAATTGTCGCTCTGTACAACCATTTTAGAATATAAGTGGTGTTGGCATAAACTTTAAGAATAAATTTAGTGAAAACAGTGTATTTTTTAATTAAAAAGTGATGGGATTTTGTGTGAATTGTTTGTGTTTATGTTGCATCTTAAGTTAAGTTGTGTTTGTCTTAGTATAAGTAAAGTTATAGGCCTTCTATTGAGACCTAACTTAATCACTTATTTTGTTTTGTGTTTTATTATTTACAATAAGTTTAAACCCAATTTTATAACCTAAATGGTCTAGGGCTTATTGTCATTTTTAGTACTACATTTGTTTATACTTTTTTTTTAACCTTGTTTATATAAATTACAGGTTAAAACCAATTTTGAACATTTTTTTTGATGCTTACTAGCAATTTTTTTTTTGAGTATTGAGCTTTTTGGTAAAAAATATTTTAATTATAAAAAAACAAACAATTTCACATTTAAAAACAATTATATATTACTTTCTAGTAAATTCTTTTTCATTTATAATAGGACATTGGTTTGCAATTAAAACTTTGCAACTTAGTTTCATCATCATATTGTTAGTTGTGCCGCTGCTTGGCAAACATTTTGCTTATTTGTTTTTGGAAATAATTTTATAGAACTGTCTGTCAATAACAACTTTATTGAGAAATATATAGTAGTACACTTGCTTTACAATCTTTATATAATTACAACAATATATTTACTTGAGAATAAACATTTAATATATAGTAAACATAACCTTAAACAAAATTAATATAAAACACTGTTGTTTCTTTTATGATTTTGAAAATTATTTACAGGGATAGACTGAGAATTGATGTTGTGTGAAAATTACACTTATTTGGTTTATATTATATGAAAATTTAGTACATATTTTAGAAATTAAGTTTTGGAGGCAGACGGGTACATTTTGAAACATAAATTTACTTCAGTTTACTTCAAACCTCTCTTCAATCTTGAAATTATAACTCTAAAACACAACCATGGATATCCAAACTGTCTATTTACATTCACTGCTCCGTGATGAATTAATATATGAAGTGAGTATTCGTGCAGAAGCACCGGCTGATACTGTTCTCAATTTGAAGAAACAGCTTAGGGAGTTGATCACTGGTTTCTCTCCGGATGAAATAATGGATGATGAACGAACACCACAGGCAGAATTCCCAATCATCACCGAAAAGCTGAAGGAGCTGCAGGCAAAACTTGATTTAGCAGTGAAGTCTAGGGAACGTCATCACCTTATGCGTGCTAGGGCTTTATATAATCATCTTCATCACCGTCTTGAGCGTGTAGTATGCACGGAGTCTGTCGATAGGGACATCAAATCGAAGCTGATTAAAAATCTTAAAGCTTACAGTCACTCATTGGAGAAATTGTTGTCAACAAAAAACGTCATCGACCCAGAAGAGGAAAACAGGGGAAAAGGGACAAGTGGTTCAGCAATTAATCTCATGAAATGGAATATTAAGTTCGACGGCCATATGAGTCCACATACGTTCTTGCAATCGATAGGTGAACGCGCCTCAGCGTTCGGAGTTAGTGACAATGTACTTTTCAAGTCCGCCTTTTGTTTCTTTTCGGACCAAGGTCTTCTATGGTACAGAGGTGTTAAGGAGCAGGTTTCGTCTTGGCAGGAATTGAGTGAGCTTTTAGTCCAAGAATTCGCACCCGTCGATTTTGATTATCGTTTGCTGGGGGAGATTAGAGCTCGCACCCAAGGACAGGATGAACCAACACACATCTATTTTGCAGTTATGAACTGTATGTTTTCACAATTGAAACGACCACTTTCGGAAAATGACAAATTAGAAATTTTAAAACACAATATTAGGCCCATTTTTAGTGAGCAGTTAGCATTGCACGACATAGCTACGATAGCTGAACTAAAAGATAAATGCCGTAAAATAGAATCTGCGCGACAAATGACACAGCTGTTTGTCGAACCACCTAAGCAGTCTATTTTAAGTAATGATTTCGTGTACAAATGCAAAACGAAACATGTAATGCCCGTCAGCGAATCCGCCGATGTTAGGGAAACGGAACAGGTCTCGGCAGTTGAGCCACCAATTCAGGCTCAAACTTTTAGGCAGCGACAACCGCCAAGTAATGAAAAGCCTAGTAGTTATCCTAATACAAAATCTGCGGCTAACAAATCAGTTTTTTGTAAAAGATGTAAGGTGTCTACTCACTCAACCGCAAGGTGTAGGGACAAGACAGTCAAATGTTTCAAATGCGGTCATTTAGGGTTTACGGTAAGGTCGTGCCCTAAATGTAACAACCCAAAAAACTAGGTTGCTCGGACAATAACGCCGACCCTCCATCGAAGGTCGAAGATGGAGATTGGAAACGTTGGTTACAGTTAGTAACTAATTTTTTTAAGCTGAACAACGTAGCTTCCGTTTTGTTCGAGCCCAATGATGATGACGTTCGACCATATTTAAAACTTAATGTCCTGGATTTGTCAATTTATGGATTACTGGACTCAGGTGCAGCAATTTCAATTTTAGGAAATGGAGCACATGCATATTTTGAATCTTTAGGTTTTACAGTGCAATCTGGGAAAGAAACTAATGTTACTGTTGCGGGTGTTGCGGATGGTTCCCAGTGTAACTCAATAGGATTTTTAATGTTGCCCATTACATTTAATGGTGTAACCAAAATATTGAAGTTTTTTATAACACCCAGCATTAAGTTAAATGTTATTTTAGGCGTGGACTTTTGGCGGGCATACAATTTAATGCCAGACATTTTCGAAAGTGTTTCCTACATGAAAGGTCCACAAATGTTTTTAGAAATGCCAGTCAACTCTATACAAGCTTATCACAGTCTTCCCAATGAACACAAGGAGTTAGCGGAGCTTATGATAACCAAATTTCAAGACATTTCTTTTGAGCGCAAGGGTTTAGGTAGGACGCATCTTACTCAGCACGTCATCGACACTGGGGTTGCGCCACCGGTCAAGTGTAGACCTTATCCCATGTCACCGGAAAAGCAGAAGGAACTACATAAGGAATTAGACAGGATGCTGGAGCTGGACGTCGTCGCTCCGAGCGAGAGTCCTTGGAACAATCCAGTCCTTATGGTTCCTAAAGCTGACGGTACATGGCGATTTTGTCTGGACTGCCGGAGGCTCAACTCTGTGACGAAAGGCGATGCTTATGCCATTCCCTACATACCCCAGATATTGGATAGCCTCAAGAATGCCAAGTACATCAGTTCTGTGGATTTTAAATCGAGCTTTTGGCAAATTCCACTCGACCCTAGCTCACAGGAGAAGACTAGTTTCACAGTGCCTGGTAGGGGGTTGTTTAAATTTAAAGTTATGCCATTCGGCCTATGCGGAGCTCCTGCTCGCCAACAACGGCTTATGGACATGTTGTTTGGACATCCTTTCTGCAGTGACGTAACTAAAGGCATGATATTCGTGTACATCGACGACATTATAGTAGTTGCTGAGGATCTGGAAACGCACATACTTCTGTTAAAAAGGCTTCACGATAGGATACAGAGCGCCAATTTAACGATCAACTTTGAAAAGAGCAAATTCTTCCGCAGCTCTTTAAAATATCTGGGTTATGTAGTGGATGAGTTTGGGCTTAGGACCGATCCCGATAAGGTTCGTGCTGTTCTAGAGATCCCGGTACCCAAAAATCCGAAAGAACTAAAAACCTTTCTAGGTGTTTGTTCTTGGTACCGTAGGTTTATTAGGAATTTCTCCACCATTGCAGCACCCTTACACGCTCTTACCAGCTCAAAAACGAAATTTATTTGGAACCAAGATGCAGAAAACGCTTTTGTTACTTTAAAAAACACATTAGTTTCAGCTCCAATTTTAGCCTGCCCTGATTTTAGTAAACCATTTTCAGTTCACTGCGATGCATCGAATTTTGGCGTAGGAGGTGTGTTAGCGCAGAATATTGATGGCCATGACCGCCCTATCGCTTATATCAGCAGATCCCTTAACAAAAACGAACGTAACTATAGTGCTACCGAAAGGGAGGCGTTAGCAGTTGTGTACGCGGTTGAAAAATTTGAACCATATTTAGGTAGTAGACCATTCACCGTCGTAACCGATCACGCTTCGCTTAGGTGGTTTATGAATTTAGAGAATCCTACGGGACGCTTAGCTCGTTGGGGTTGTAGGTTATCCCAATTTAATTTTACAATCGAGCATAGGAAAGGGAAGGATAATGTCGTCCCTGATGCCCTCTCACGATTGCTGCATGTGGATGCCATCGATGCTCCAAATGCAGGAACCGGTGATGAGTGGTATGATAAGGTTTATTCTGGTTGTACGGCTTATCCCAAAAATTATCCCAATTATCGCGTCGAAAATGGTACTCTTCTACGATACAGCAAAGGTAAGTATGCCCTGACTCAGGAGTTTGATTGGAAGGTTGTTGTGCCAAGGTCAAACCGTCTGCAGGTCATGTCCGAAAACCACGAACCACCGACCTCGGCACACCTCGGGGTGTTTAAAACGCACCGTAGGTTGTGTTTGAGGTATTTCTGGCCAGGAATGTACCGCGACGTGCTTGATTTTGTCAACAAATGCCGTATTTGTTCTGCTTATAAGCACAGGACCAAACTCACTCCTGGGATCATGGGTCAGCCTAAGCAGTGTTATAGGCCGTTTCAAGCTGTATCCGTAGATTTGGTAGGACCTCTTCCACGATCACGTTCGGGTTACATGCACCTTTTAGTAGTAACATGCTGTTTTTCAAAGTACACCATGTTATTTCCACTTCGTCGAGCGACTAGTGCTGCAGTAGCTAAAAACTTTGAGAATTATGTGCTTCTAGCTCACGGGATTCCTGAAACCGTAATTACCGACAATGGGGTTCAATTCACGGGATCAGAATTCAGTGGCCTTCTCAAGAAGTACAATATTCCACGAGTTCACTACGGGCCTAGGTACACGCCACAGATTAACATGGTGGAAAGGTACAACAAAACAGTCATGACAGCTGTTTCGTCTTATGTAGCTGACGATCATAGGGCATGGGATCTTAATTTATTTAAGGTGCAGTTTGCAATGAATAGTGCAGTGAACGAAACCACTGGTTTCAGTCCTTTCTTTTTAGTCCATGGCCGGGAACCAATTATTAACGGTTCCTTTTATAAAAACGACGATAGGGAATACGAGGTCTCTATGCCAAGGGACGAGTATGCGGGTGAATTTGGGGTCCTTCAGGATATCTTTAATAAGGTTCGAGTTAATATCGAGAAGGCTCACGCGACGAACGCGAAGTACTACAATCTGCGACGCCGTAATGTTAATACTTTGCGCGAGGGTCAAGTAGTGTGGCGGAAAACGTACGTACAGAGTGACGCCGCAAATTTTAAAGCCTCGAAACTTGCCCCAAAATACGAGCAGTGCGTAGTCAAAAAAGTTTTATCACCCTTGGTGTACGAATTAGTTTCATTTAGTGGCAAGAACTTAGGTTCTTGGCACATAAAGGATTTAAAAATTTAATTTTCAAATTGCCCCGTGTTCCCCTAGTCATATTTTTTTTAAAACAATTTTTTCCGGCTTGGATCAGTATTTTTGGCTCAATTTAAATTTACATTTATAAAGAAAGTTACATTATTTTTCTTTTTCATATGGTTAGCTTCATAACATTTTTTTTTTATTAATTTTGGGGTTACTTGTGTCATTAGGACCTAGTAACAACCTATTTATAACAAACACATTTTTTTTTTTTTTTTATGTAGTTAAAGACTATTAATTAGTCTTTTGATTTTAAAATAACTAGGCACATTTACCAATAATGTTTTATGTTTGTTTATGTTTAATGTTTTTTTTTTAGTGTGTTTATGTGTGCGCTGATAAGGCCCATACACACTAGCGTTTGCAACGCAGCGTTTTTATGAATGCCCACTTTAGCGTTTCATATTTTTATGTTTTTTTTGTTTAGGCGGTTATAGCCAACTATTTAATATAGTATTCATGTTGCTCGTGACAACATTTTTTAGGCTTTATGGTAGCCATTTGTTAGGAATTAATTTTTAGATAGGGAACCTTATTAGGTTACTCTTTGTTTAGTTTAATTTTTTTCTTTTTCGACGGAGCGGGTAGTGACTCCTTAAATAAGCCTCTAGCAACTGTTGTTTTGTTTTTTGTCTTTGTCTTTAGAATTGGGGTATCGAGTGACACTAAGATAGTCGTCAGCTCATCAGGGGTATGAATGTGGGTAACACCCAGTGAAATGGATACTGGGTGCTACTTTATGAAAGAAGTGAAAGGTGATCAATGAATGGTGAAGAATAACAGGTCGGGGTAATTGTTGTGCTTAGGGTTGTGCTGTTTATATGTTTGAGTTGTGCTTCGTTACGTTTTTTTTTTTTATAAATTGTTTAGTTGTCTTGTCTTTTGTGGCAGATTTTTTTTTTTTTTTTTAAAATCGTTAAAATTTAGACTGGTTGTGCGCTCCAGGCTCTATGGCTGAGGGCAGCCGTGTTTCTCACCCAGTTCGAAACCTCTCGTGGGTAGGGGGGTATTGTAACGAAGCAATTCCGGACCAACGAGCCTTGTAGCGACATCTTGTGGTTTCTGACGATATAACGTTGTTTTTATATTTTACCCGCTGGAAATCACAGATGGCGCTGCAGGGTTATCGATGGGCCCGAATATTTATAATTATTTTATTTTCTTCAAAATTTGGTATATTAAAATTATCTGCAACATTTATTTTTGATATATTATAATTATATTGTTTAAATTTTGGGATCAAACAAGTCGATCGATTGTTGTCGTTGATTCGGCGAATTTATGGTTTGGTAGATTTTTTCTAGTTTGGCAACTTTGTTCGTGGTTCTTGTGTCAGACTGACAGCTGGCTGAGCTGAGAGACAGGTTATGGAAAGGCTTTTCGGCGGGAAACGGGAACGGGACAGTTGCTTTCTTCATTGAGTAATCTAAATAATTAATACGTAGTGGTGTTTTGTGGTTAATGATCGCATTAAGTTAGTCGGAAGACATTCGCGAGTGTTATTATATTGGAGTATTCAATAAACAAAGTGTATCTGCCTATTTTCGCTTCGTACCGGGAAGCCGCTTCATAACTCAAAAGTTTATGCGGACTTTTGAGTTAATTCGTTTGGGGTTCGGAGTAGGAGTCTACTCCGAGGGTGGGGGCTTAGGTTTCATCATCATCATCTTTCATCATTTCATCAATCATCAAGAAAAAAAAATACGTAAGACATGGCTCTATGGGCATAGTTCCCTTTGCCTTACCCTTCGGGGAAAACCAAAACAAAAAAAAAAAAAAAAAAGGTTATGGAAAGTGGGGACGTCGCGAGAGCGCCGGAGACTCCACTGCCGTAACAATAATGTGGGCAAATTAAAAGCCACGATTTATCGGCGACATCAAGAGCCGATGTCTCGATTTAAATAAACAACTTAACCGAGATGGTGAGTCCTCGCAATTCTTCGTGCATATTTTTGCACCAACTTTGTGATAACCTCGAGGTCCTTTGTTTTCAGCAACTTCACTGAAATCCCATCACCGAAGGTCCAGTGGGTGGGATTAGGTTTCATCCGAGCGATGCCCAACTATCCCGGATGAACCTGTAAGTTATTTTCTTTGTTTTACACTCGTGAGTTGCCTTGCCACGCTGTCAGCTGAACCACATGCTAATCATTGCCATTCCTTGTTGCAGATGGGGTTTTTGTTTTCTTTAAGTTTTAACGTTTTTGCAAGTTTTTAACGTCTAACGTTGTTGCTAGTTTAATGTAAGAAGAAGTTTATGATTGGATCAGATGATTTCAACAATGTTTTGTGAATGAAGATTCCTACTGTTTTCTTCTGCGTTTGCAAGTTATTTCAAGCTTCATTACGGCGGAGCTTGCCTTGGTTGTTTGCACGTCGAAGCTTTCCTTTGTGCGGCGCGCATGTGGATGTGCCGCGCCTCTCCTTTTGTCAACACTCCGGATAAGGCCCGGTGAAGGACTGCGAGGTTGACCGGTGGACGTGCAGCCCGCCAGCTGCGTAACAGTTGGCCCGCTGCGCCGCCATCGTCCAGCACGCCCTGGCCTGAGCCGGCCTCAACTCATCACCTGTATGGTATTCCGGAACGCCTCAGGTAGGCCTGATAGTCGGAGGTCCTCGAGTAAGTGAGGTGCCTACAGGTGTACGGACAGTGTTTTAAACATAGTGATATCCCATGGTTGTTACGGAGTGACAATTAACCTGACGGACCAAAGCGCGACCTGTCTCCCTCCATAGGGTTTTTACCTACCTATGGATAATAAAATCTGTATATTTTAAAATATACATTGTACAAATTCAAGGGAGTTTTCTTTGTCTCATGCTCACCGGTCTATAACATCTAGCTGTGCCCTTCAGGTAAACACCACTTTATAAATTTCTGAAACATATCTGCAGTATCATAACACGATTTCCTTTTACCTACTTTCCTATAAGGTAGCAAAAGATTTCCGTTTCAATGTAATTCTTAAAAATGTCCGCTTTTATGTTTTTGGAAGGACAATAGAGTTTTAGCCAAAGGAGTGTTTACATCATCGCGACAACGTACATGAGTAGGTACTTAAAAAATAGGTATTTCATTTTGTGGTAGTTCAAAGTGTTATAACAAGTAAATGTTTAAGCTTAGTATTAATTATGTTTTACTACTGTATTTGTACTGCGCTGCAGACACGTTTTTCTTAACGGAGGAAGAGCTACCTCAGTTAATCGAGAAAGTGTTCTTTTTTTAAATAATTAGCGTCCGTAACATTGTCAGTTTTATTAACCATTTTTTTTTTGTTACACTGTAAGTGTCGTTGTTGAAAATCTCTAACAAAACAACCAAGACACCACTTAGAGTTTTCCTATATTTACACAATGCAATTTTGAAATACCTTATCTAAATGGCTGCTTTCGATTTACTTCCTATAGAAATATTCATTAGCTTGAATTGCTACCGGGTGAACTGCATCTCGGATTACAGTATACAAGTTTATGTACAAACTCTATCACTTTTTCCAAGATCAAATTAGATACTTCCGTTCCGCTGAAGCTGCCAATTTTCTCTAGAGACGGGTAATGAAGTTTTAAACCCAGCACTAAGGTTCTTAAAACACTAAAGTCTTTCACTCGAGCCAAGCCGTAATAAGACGTACGAGGGGAGGTCAAAAAGTTCGCGGAATGAGGGGGAAGGGGGTCGAAATTAAACACGAAACTATTTTTCCTTTTCAATATATTCTCCCTTAACCTTAACACATTTTCCGGATCTATCAAATAATTTGTTTATTCCATCATAAAAAAAAGATTTCTCTTTGCTGTCAAAATAGGCCGAAATTGCAGACTTGACTTCTTCATCATCGCCAAATTTTCGTCCACGCAGTTCCTTTTTCATTTTTGGGAACAAATAATAATCGCTGGGGGCCAAGTCTGGACTGTAAGGCGGGTGGTTTAATTTTTCGAACCCGCATCGGTGAATGGCAGCCGTCGCAACATGGCACGTGTGGACGGGTGCGTTGTCGTGCAAAAGGAGCGCACCTCTTGACAGCTTTCCTCTTCTTTTTTCCTTGATAGCCTCTTTCAATCTATCCAGTAAAGAAGCGTAGTAATGTCCCGTTATAGTCACACCACGATCTTTATAATCAATCAGCAAAATACCTTCTGTATCCCAAAAAATAGTGGCCATGATCTTTCCGGCCGATTGTGACACCTTAAACTTCTTTGGAGGAGGTGTGCCTTTTTTATGCCACTGCATCGACTCTTGCTTCGACTCAGGTTCATAGTGGTGAACCCAGGTTTCATCTCCAGTAACAATCCGGGCCATAACTTCTTCCTTATTCTCTCCACAGAGCTCTAAAAACTGGCGAGAACACTCGACACGCTCGCTTTTTTGAAGTGGCGTGAGCATTCTTGGAACCCATCTTGCGCCGACCTTAGTCATCCCAAGATGTTGATGTAGGATATTTAAAATACTTGTTTCGGATACACCGACCATTGCTGCAAGCTGCTTCTTCTTCAAGCGGGTATCTTCTAATACAAGTTTCTCTACTTTTTCGATGATTTCCGGTGTGGTGGCCTCAATGGGCCGTCCGGAGCGGGGGTCATCTTCAATCGACTCTCTTCCTTGCTTGAAAAGACTATGCCACTTGTAAACCATGGTTTTACCAGGGGCAGAGTCCGCGTAAACTGCTAACAGCTCTTGAAAAATCGTCTGAGCGGATTTTCCTTGCTTGGTGAGGAACTTAATGACGGCGCGGTGTTCAATTTTCTCCATATTCGCTGAGTTCTTCCCGATTCACTTGTTTGCTGGTCGATAGTTCAAACGTTAATGACCCGATTTGCTTCAAACTTGGTACATATACTGTTAATGAGGTGTGCAACTAGCGGCTACCTGTACGAGCAAACCAACCCCCTCCAACCCCTCCATTCCGCGAACTTTTTGACCTCCCCTCGTACTCTTTTGCCCTGGAAATGATCTCATATTTCATGTTTTTGTGCAAAAATAAACTGTTAACGATGCTGCATTTTTGCTTAATTATGCATTCGGATGAGATAGTGTGAGGAGAACAGGATTAATTGCGCTTTTAGTAATGGAAATATCTTTTAAGCTTGTTGGGAATTAAGTCGAATATTTAAGGTTATGTTAATAATTTTTCACTTCCCGGCTGGATTGGGAGTGAAAATTATAAAATACTTATACCTAGTTGGAATTATTACGTCGACTGAAGAATTATAAATCAGAATTCAACGTAATTATCTTGGATAAACTTGTTGAAGGTCAATGTAACATTTTTGAATTTACGTCATTTCGCAAGGTGTTATGGCTGAGGAGAAGAAATGACAAGAAACTGTAACAGCAACACATCTTTTAAATCAATGAGGGTATACATACAAGTTATTTAATAACTAGAGGAACACATTAAATACCAGACAGTTTTATCATTTAGGTAGTTATTAATCTTATAATTAGGTTTTTTACATAAAGTAAGCTTCACGTGAGCTTTGAATTTATTTTCTGACAAATTTAAAATATTATCTGGTATTTTATTGTAAAAACGTATACATAACCCCAAAAAAGATGAATTTAATTTACTTAATATAGAATTTTGAATAGCAATTTTATTTTTATTTCTTGTATTGTAAGTATGCCTTTCACAGTTTCTCGGAAGGAGAGATACATTTTTACGTACATACATAATGTTTACATGAATATATTGACTTGCGACCGTCAGTATATTTATTTCTTTAAACAGCTCCCTTAAAGAGTCCCGACGATAAGATGATTATTTGCCGCCATACACTTCATTAAATCCATCTTACGAGTAGGAGTGTAGTAACAACACATAAGCTCCTATAGACTTGGACTAGTCCCCAATAGCCTATATTCCCTATTGGCGACTATAGCCCAATTAGTCATCACAAATTTTCATTACATTAGTCATTAAATCCAAAGAGGATTAATTAAGTACGTGTTTACGCTCATCAGCTACTGATCTAAATAGAATTTTGTTAGGCCAACGTGGTAAGGTGATGAGCTGTGTGGCCATCTATGGTCGCTAGCCAATGTGCCAGGAGTCATTTTAGTACTTATGTGGTACCTAAAGTACTATAATCAAAAGTGCCCAACGTTAACCAACTTGCAAACGATTTCAATCGTTTTTCGTAATCGTTTGCACTTGGCTAAGGATGTCATTAATCTCTATAGTCCACCCAAGGGATCAACAGAGGAAACAATTGGTGTAAAAGGGAATTTCGCCAAAATGGTAGAGAATGGTGTGTTAAAAGACCCCAAAAGTACTGATGGGTGGAGGGTAAAGTTTCCGGGGGGCCTGGGGAGTGTGAAAAGGTCCTTTTTTAGTTTTTTGGTTGTATCAGTAAAAGTATAAATAATATATTTACAATTACTTGTCATGAGCAATATAATGTATCCACTTTAGGACTCTGTCGCACTAACATATTTGACATTTAGTGAGACTTACAGTTTAATTTGTCAAAAAAGTTAATGTGACATGGTACCAAAGTGTATACACATTATATTAATGCTCGTGACCATACTTCACATTTTTATTAATTTGGCAAAATACAACATTTAATATTATAGTTATTCGTTCATGATATATAGCGCGTAGAGTGGGGAACGTAGCCGTTTGTATGATAATCTTTGAAATGCTGCAATTTTTGAGTCGTAATAGGCGTCCAGTTGTAACTTCCTCATACCAGGCAAGTTTTGGTGTTCGTTGGGTGGGTTACTATACGTACATATTGTTATATACTTAATATTATACTGCGCGCAACAAAACATTAAATCCGAAAATGTAATCGGTATATTACATAATATTCTGTTGACAAGTAATACATTCTTTTGATATGCATAGAAACGCGAAATACAGATGACACAAAGTAACATCCATAATAGGACAACAGACAGAAAGAAATACTGACAGAAACGTGTATATTATCATAAAATCAATATCCAATATTCGCATTTGAATACAATGACGTACTAAGGATTATTTTACACGTAAGTAGGTAATCGCGTGATATATTTTTTACGTATAAATTACCTTTTTTACACGCATCTTGTTTTTTACTTACTGGTAGAGATATACAGCCACAATTACTCGCCGACGTCATGGTCGTTGCCGTCTTTATTCGTTAATATTTATATTTTATTCTTTTATTAATATCCGCTAAAATGCAGAATTTTGCGATCATTTTTAAAATATTCGCGTCATTAAGTTACATTAAAATTAAAGGTATGTTTCTTCACTACACATATACTTTTGTTTCTTTAACGTGTTTATTTAAATATATTTTATTTTTTATTCACTTATTATAATATGTCTGGTCGCCGATTAATGAGGAGAGATGTCTGTGAATTTTTAAAATCATGTAGTAATAGATAGTTTGAGTTATTTTTCTGACGTGTGAAATACTACTTTTATGCTACATATTTATATGAAGTTCATCCACATGCGTTCACCTTTCATCTGTTTTCAAAGGAAAGAAAACATAGTGAAATGGCATTTCATTACTGACTTATTTCTTTTGATGCCAACTGATGTGTTCATCTTGTAAGGCTTTTATTATGTACGTACTTTAAAGGCGTAAATATATTCAATGATGTAGTAGTTTGATATTAAGTTAAGAAGATAGGTATTGTGTGTGTGATTGATGAATGTGAAGGAAGCGAGAGAAGAGTGTCAGGATCGAAGCAAATAGAATTTCATAGTCACTGCTTACTGCTATGTGGTGTTCGCGTCATCACTAGATTTCAGTTGGGGTAGTTTGGATACATAGTTTTTTTACCTTTGATGGGTTTGCACTTGGCCCCAGACTTGCCCGAAGGCAATGACAAGGCCTAAGATGGAGCTCGCTCGCCCAGAAGGTGACTGTTCACTCTGGCGTTGAAAGCACACGGGTTATATGCATTCGAAAATACAGAAGACGGCAGAGAATTCCACTCCGTAGTATTATTCCTTATTCTATGGTTTGGGTCTGCCCCGAGAAGACATGGTACCACTAGTACATGCTTCTAATGACGGCTGAATGATCCCACCAGCGGTGGTAGTTCCTGCAAGGGAGGACCGATGCCCTCTCAAATGTCTGGGCTGATTTTGGGTCTCATCCCAGGCTTGATCTTAGCGCTTAACTTTTGAGTGCCCACAATGCATGAATTAAATGATTTTTATTTCATTTTCAATGAGGGACTTTCTAGACTACGTTCCAAAACAATATAGATGGCGCTGTACACATTTTCGTTTGTTTAACCTTCTATATTTATGGATAACAGACATATATGTATGCATCTTTGTTTTTGGGTATAAATGATGACTCTTTTTATTACACCCAGGCACAATCACATCTTCCACCCATTATTATTCTGATCAAAATAAAGAGAAACAATATAGGTAGCAACATAATTCTATACATAATGTGATCCAAATAACAAACAACAATTATTTTTGTATATGCTTCAGCCATTACATTGTATTTTGGAATAATTATAATAATAATAATAATAGTTTATTGTCAACAGTTACAGTAACAATGTTTAGTACATTGAGCTTATTTTTAACTGGAACATGGTACAAAGCATGGTCCACTGACTTCCAAACTAAGTGGAAAACTTGTGACTTGGAAGGCAGGGTTCCGTCGTACATATTTGTGGAAACAGTAATATTATAATCTAACTGTAACAATTACAAAAATCATAAAAAAGTAAGGTTATATTTAAACAAACAGAGTGTGTGCGTGTATATGTGGGTGTGTGTGTGTGTGTGTGCATGTGTGTGTGTGTGTGTGTGTGTGTTTGTGCGTGCGTGCGTGCGTGCGTGCGTGCGTGCGTGCGTGCGTGCGTGCGTGGGTGTGTGTGTGTGTGTAATTATGTACCCGTAGTAGATAATTGCCACGTTAAAGCTGTACAACGCCATCTGTATTGTGTTTGTGAACGTAGTCGGAAAGTCCCTCATTCTTTAGATCCGTGCATGTATTTCAAGGACTTATTTTTTTATATGCTTCTATGCTGTTCTGGGAGCAAATAAAAAACATAGAAAACGTTCAGCTGCTTGTCTTCCCGGGCATATCGTAAAAACCGACAAAGGGATTGTGTCCTCTAACATGATGGACTAATGTTATGGGCGATAGGCTGATCCCTTATCACCATAAGGTTTATCATATCCAGCTTACGACATCGTATCAACAGTGGCTGCAAGTTGTCTTTGATTACTTGTGGCTCTGCCCACCCCATTAGGGATTACGGGCGTGAGTTTATGTATGTATGTATGTATTTTTTCTATATTACGTAGAAAACGTACAAAATGGAAAACTTCAGCAACTTGTTATGTTTCAATTCACTTTGTTACAGATCACATGCATGGAATTTTGCATATACAAACGAAAAGTATCTGTGTGCTCTTCCTTATTTCTTTGTTTTCAAAACCCGGTATCTCGTTACATAGTCTCACGGTATTTTATGTTTTCATTTAACTACTTTTACTCAAGGTATGCGTTATTTGACGACTGTATTGCTCTAGCCATAGAGGCTCGGAGGTAATCACCTCGCAAAAGCAAAACACTATATACAACCTGAAGCCTGTTTACTAAATGTGTGTTCATTGCTGTACCTCTATGCGGCTACAAAATATTTCTCATCAAGTTACTCACGCACTCCACAATGTACATTAAATGTAATTGTATGTTACACATGTTATGTGTATTAGACAGGGTCAAGATGGACATTTCAAGACTCCGCTGCTGACCGCTGCCGACATGTTTTTTTTCTATCAGCGCTTGGCTATTGGCTCAATTGGGGTCAGTTCTCTCAATTTTCAAACAAAATCATCTCTCAGTTTCTGAGTATGCCATTACTTAAGGTTCATGCCCACTTGGACAACGTTAGGTCTATAGTCTTCTTACAAGGAGTGAGAAACGAAAATCACATTAAAACAACTTTAGTTTTATTTTTATTTATTTATTTCACTCACAACAACTGTATTTACAGGCTAGTCAATTAAGAGTCTTGCAGTCAGAGAATGCAAAAAAAAAACAAAAACTTATTTAATTAAAATGAAAAGTTACAATAATTATAAAACTAGAGCAGGTGTCAATTGGACGACGTCAGTACCAGAAGTGTCTTTGGAAAGAAGGTAAAATTATGTCCATGACGCGTTTGCTGACTTATACTGACTGATACCGACCCCGCCGGCGTGGTCGACGATTTCCCTCATTCAGCGCTTATCGCTATCGACCCACTAGGGTCGATTAATTCTTTCAAATATTTTTCCTCTCAGACGACGCCCTGAGCCGAGGTTCACGCCCAACTGGGCACCCTCAGGCCTGTTGTCTTAAACGTTGTACCGGGTGAGAGCCTTCAGCGCTCCCCATTTGTCCGGCCAAGTAGTTAATGCCATCTGCGGCAAATCTACAATAAGTCACGTCAAAAAAAAAAGCTGACTTGGCGCCTCGTGCCGCACTTTGCTGTTTCCGATGTTGCAATAGAATAGATGTGTATCGAGGTCTCTTCCTGTTAGCGAATACTGTGCTGACATATAACTTAACAAGCCTAATGCGACAGAGTTGGGAACTTATATATGTTACTGTAAAAGCTCGAACTACGGTAAATCTTAAGATTTAAGTGTAAGTCTTAGGATTTACCGACATGAGTTGGTAAATGTAAGTATTTCTGAAAATACGACGATTTTTTCGAGCTTTTACCATTCGAATTCAGTATATGCTAGACTTTTCCACTGTCATCTGGTAGAGGTTGGTTTTTGGAATAAAACAATGAGTAATTCTTAATTATTTACTTTAATGAACTATTAGACAAAACAGGTACGTAATAAGTACAAACTAATACCAACTTATTTAAATTATTTTGAAAATACACATAACGTATAATGCGCTGAGCACGTTATGACATGTTTTGTTTTTCAACATTTACCGTGCCATTAATGTAAATGCTAAGATTTACCAACAGAATGGTGGTAAAAGTTCGAATTGCAAACCTTTTGGGACATTTACCATTAGGAATTGGTAAATCTTAGGTTTTACTGGAATATCTTAGGATTTACTGCAGTTCGAGCTTTACAGTAACATATACATAATATTTAACATAAATAATATTATTATATTAATATTTACCAGTACTTACAATATTCGTTTTCCTTAATTAAGTACAACAGATTACACGTGAATAGTTATTTTTGCGAACTCACTCTTGGAACACGAAAACAAACCCATTCTCCTGTCTCTTTTACCATGCGCAAGATCAGATGGGGCTTTTGACAGAAGGTTGGTGCGGGCTGTCGGTACTGCCAACATAGGCACGGCCGTGGATCTCTTACTCTTTAACCCTCTTTTAATCAGGTTTTAGTGTGATAAACTGATATTCTCACGTTATTTAATAGAGGTACGTAGTACTCCTTATTCTACGTATGCTAGAGGTGCTTTTATATCAGGTTCAAGTGTAAATATTTAATCGTGATGCTCGCGTTAAGCTCCAAGACTAAGTATTTGCCTTGTCTGTTGCCAGTTGTGCACTGTACTGAACACCGTCTGTTGAAGCTCAGTAGTATAGTCAGACTGAGATACAGGTATCACCTTACAAAAACTCACGGTTTTTACCCTTATCACGCTAAACTTTTGTTTTTTTTTTCAGAATTTATTATTTATCAACCTAGTACCTACGCGACTCAATTCAGTGTAAATCTATACGAATTACAACCGTGCGATCATGACCTATCGAACTGGGCACCCTCTGGTGTTGTCTTAAACTTTAAATTGTCCGGTCAAGTAGTAAAGCCATCTGAGGAAACATCTTAAGAAAGAGGAAACTTGATGCACAAAGGCAATCTTGACAGTTAATTTTCCTACGGGATCTTTGAAGCGACGGAGTAATAAACACAAAGCACAAGGTAACAGAGCTGTATACAACAGGAGAAAATATTGTGTGTACTTAATGTTAGTGGCAACATAATGTTTCCGTTTAGTCGGCACGGGCTGGTCTTTTAAGTAAAATCCTCCATTAAGCACTTTACTAGATTTTATTCCTCGTGTCTTGTATATGAGCATAATTACTGGACTTGGAAAGAATTGAATTGCATAAAACAGGCGTTGCCTGTTTATTGTCAGGGGCCGTCACTCTTATCTGGTTTCATACATGTTCACCTGTTTAGGAGTATTCTTGTACTGGGGGGTTAAAAAGGCCACATTGAAGCAATTTGCCTATAAAGCAATATTACTATTCCACATTTGTTGACATAGCGCACGCACTTACTTTGATATGCGCCAAACTACTTATATTGCTTTTTAGATGAATTTTAATCAAGAAAAACGTATAATAAATCCGAAATTTTATCACGTTTTTCTCTGACGTCACAGTGTGCTTTTTCATACAAATTCCATAGATAATTTCGTGTTTTGACGTTTAGTATAGTACTATTTGGAAACTAGCCTATTGCTTTGTTGTGGCCGTTTAGACCCCCTGGCTTTTCTTTAAAACATTCTCAACTTAAACCTCGTCAAAATGAATGCATCTACCTACTTAATAAAAAAAAATCTTTGTTTTCTTTGAAAGTCTCTTCAACACATAAATTTTCAAATGACTCCAAATCTTTAGATTTATGTTAATAAAAACTTACTCGTGCGCCATTACTTGAGTTGAATATTCTTTAGCCTTAGTTAAACTATGTATATATATAAATATACTTTGATTTGTTACCGGTGTCTCTGCGGGTTTGTCTGAGTCCAACACCACAAACCCATTAGCATCCACTAAACACCGTCCACTAAGTAACTTTTCTCTTTTACTCGTATACGTCTCTATTATTCCTTTCGAAATTCCACTTTGAAAGTCCACGTTCATTACTAAAACTATTTAAAATTTTGCATGTTTCTATATCTATCAAAACGTTCTGTTTGTTGTATTAAATGCTTTACAGGTTCACTGTGTATGAACCACATTTGAGACAATTCAATTTGAAACTCGTACGTGCATGTCCCATATGTGGGACATATTTTTTCTTGCCATAGTGTGTACATAAATTCTAATGTGTTTATCGAAAAATAACATTGCATGTGAGGAGCTTGATGAGCTTGAGGAGCTTGATGTCTAATTTTCGGTTACACAGTGAACGTGATAAGTTGTGGAAATCTAAAGTATGCAGTAAGAAAACTAAGGCTTGAGTTGAGAGTCTGCCCTGCCTATAGCACCCCTTGCTTTCATGTATTCGACCATTTGTTTGAAATAAACTTAATTATTATTTTTATGACGGTTTTAAAAATACTGCTCTCCTTTTCTTACGATAAGTGCAAGAAAGTGATGGAGCTAATTTTGGAAATGGCAAACTAAATTAAAATTAAGTTTGTGTCTGCAGAATCGGCACCAATATTCATCTGAGTATTCCATGCCTTTTGTAACTTTTCTGGCAATCCTTTTATGCGGATAAAATAAAACGACAGTACTTTTTGAAATATCTCATAGTCTCATTTTTTTTCAAAGAATACTTATTTCATGTTCATATTTTATGGTGTTATGAACTATTACTACATTTACACACATTTTGTTTATTATAGCGTTTTCAGTTATATACACATGTTGGAAAGATGCCAGTCCATTGCCAAGCTCTAGACAGGCTTAGCAAATGAGGGTAGACTCGCTTGTAATTATAAGTAGGTTATATTAGCTTGGCCTAAATGCTCTTTGTGTGGCTGTGTACGTCTTTATTGAGTAAATTGAAGATTCAGCGCTTGGCATGATTTAGTCGTCTCTTAGTCTAGATAGCACAAGGCGTGAAATATAACTTGTATTGGGAGAACAGTGATTAATGTTACACCATTTTTTTCAACAAAAAATCCATTAAGGCCCTGGAAGCGTTTATGTTCTTTAACCGTTAAGTAGATGGAATTAACCCTTTTAGCGAATGCCTCAAAAACATTAAGAGCCATCTGCCATAAGTTTTGTATCTACACAAGTGACTTATGTAAATTCTACTAGATAGATACTAGATCTGTCATCTATTAGATAGGACAGGATGGCTAAGTAAGTGATCGTAATTAATTAACCTACGATACTGAATACTATCACTTAAAATTATTACTTAATAATTTTACATTTTGTCAGTCCTATGATAAGACTAAGGCGTCCCTTTAACAAAAGTAATCATAATTCAAATGTTGATTCTAGCTTCTATAATTAGAGTTCGCAGTCCCCAAAATCACGCTCGATAACTGTCGATCTCAATGTTGTTTTATTATTGAGAAATGATTGGACTGAAAATGACTTCAAATGAAGTGTCAGGTCTCGCCTTAGGCCTTATCGGGGCTGACAGATCAATAATTACTAAAGTTTGTGAACTTCAGGCTAGAGCTGTTCGATTATTGTAGTGAGGATGGGACGAACGGGCACTATATTAGGTATGTCGTAAAATTAACGTAAATAGACTTCTTCATTTCATTATCTCCCTCGGGTTTATCCTGGGGATAACGGCCTCCGTGGTCCAGTGGTTGAGCGTTGGGCTCACAATCCGGAGGTCCTGGGTTCGAATCCGGGTGGGGACATATCACAAAACTCACTTTGTGATCCCGAGTTTGGTTAAGACATTACAGGCTGATCACCTGTGTTTCCGAAAGTAAGACGATCCGTGCTTCGGAAGGTACTTTATGCCGTTGGTCCCGGTTACTACCTACTGATGTAAGTGAGTAGTCATGTCAGGGGCCTTTGGCGGCTCAATAGTAACCTTGGCACAAGGGTTGATGAGTTTGGTAATTCAGTTCTCAACCCACACGAGAGAAGATTCTGGGGGGTTAAACAGGCCACATCGAAGCATTCATCTATAAAGCGATATTGCAATTTGTCATTTGCGCATATAAAAGTAAGCGCGCAATACAAACACATGTTAAAAGGCAATATAGATTTTTTTAGATGAATTGCTTCAATGAGGCCTTTTAACACCTGTTCTGTATTTAATTCAGTTTGTTTAAATTTAATTTATTTTAGTCCAAGGTCGCTTATCTATGTTGAAGGTTTTGGTAGTTCAGGTATTTGTAAATGCCTTGCCTACTTCATAACAATATTATGTTTGCGGTCTCTACATTTTGCTAATTGCTAAGTAAATTACGTAGAGAGGAACGTAAATTAGATCAAATGCCGTGATTCTTGCATAACCCGTTTTTATCAATTGACTACACCTAGGTCATTATAGAGGTATATCTATGAATGTAAGGTTAGTCTTTAAATTTTATTAAGTGCTTTCCTAAGCTAAAACTAATTGTTTTTTAAAATGTACAAATGTTTAATCAAATACTCTAGTTTGACATTATTGGCATTAATATAAGGCTCAGATTAATCTGAAAATTATTACATTCATCACACTTTTTTTATATTTAATTACAGCTATGTATGCAGCCGTGTATGTATATGTGTGGTTTATTTATGAAAGGTGAAAGTTAAAGTTATTCCCTTGTCATATTAGGCTTCGTCCTTTGACCGTTTTCAATAATTTATCTATTCATAGTTTCCGTTTATTAAAGTCACTTTTGACAGTTGTTTTGACGTATTTAGCAAATAAATGTCAAAAGTTTTAGTAAGCGCGGTTATTATAATAATTATGGATACTTAGATAGATTATAGAAAACGGCCTTTAGTCAGACGTGGAACGCAAGATGTCCCGTAAATGAATGAACGCTTGAATTTTACAATCAGCCGAAAAGGTTATGCTTGTAAACAAATTAGGGATTGAGCGTGACGCCTACAAACTACTGTCACACCCCGGACACATCATACAAACAACCACGCTTTACACAGAGAGTACACATAAACGTTATCGTACACGTGCATCTGTGTGTGTGACGTCTGACGCCATACGATTGAAGACTAAACCAAATTATGTTCGGAAGGGGGTGAGCTAAACCTAGCTCAGCTCAGACGCTGGTGGGGAGCGGAGAGTTACCATTCTATACGTAGTATTATTCTATATTCTATGGTATTGTTGTAGTTTGGCGATAGTATTAATGATTGTGTACATGCATGTAATTTAGTTTATAAATAAAAATATAATAATAACAGATATAACTTATCACATCACTAAAATCGCCGTAACGCAAATTGTTCTGGATTGATTTCGCAGATGGAAGCTTAATGATAACTTGAACATTTTCTTGATTTCTCGTGAAGTTCGATCGCTTTGTTGTTCGTATTTTTTTGAGTTCTGAGAGATTAAAGCAACATTGTTAAGTAAATATGAATAAGAGACTGCTTGTGACTGTTGTCTGACATGACAAGATCCCAGAAAAACAAAGAACCTTTAGTCATTTTTCAAGCGAACGTCTGTCACTGTCACATTTTTTTTAAATATTGAATACGATAAAACAAAAATAAGGGTTATGTGTTTGACCGCTATGGCTCCGGGCAAATAATTAATCCCATCTGCGGAAAATCTGTAATGAGTCACGTCAAAAAAAAGACTGCTATGTAGGCTATGTATGTACAGCCAGCTGCCTTTAGCGACTCAAATAGTAACTCTGACAGCTGTGTGATAAAGTCGGTCATTTAACTTACAATCGACAACCTATAGGAGAGAGAAGGTGTAAGTGTATTTACATGTATTATAAGATATAGGAACATTATTGTATTGGTTAGAATATCGGAGACATATTTTCTTGTTTCGTACTATTTAGAGCGTGATTTTTCCGTAGTCTAGTTTTAGTTTTTAAACTTATTTTTATATTTCTTTGGTAGGCTCTGCGTCCCTAGCTACCGAAAGTATACTGTACTTACTAATAATTATAATTATTACAAAATCATACTCGCACGGCTAGAAGGTAATAAATCTTAATAAAGTTTGTTTTTAAACAAACTTCACATGGCATCATGATAATGTCTAAACTTATCTACAAGTTTCTATCTTTATGTTACCAAGTCTTCCATCACTCTAAGTAAGTACAGATAACATTTTCTCCAGCGGATTGTACAGAATGTAAGTGTAATATTCAATTTATTATGTATGATAATATTGCAACCTACTTTGTACGCTGATGTAGCTGGAGGGGTGAATTCTTTTGACTTTATTAATTGCCGTTATTTTACTTTACTTATATCGTCAGGGAATAGAAAATATTTAAAAAAATGTAACAGTGTTCCACTTTCAAAGTTTAAATTTATTGACATTGTGTGCCAAGGAGGTGCCAAGTTTTGTTAAATTTTAAGCAGGAGACGAAAAACTTTTGCTTATCATCCCGCGCATGAAGATTTCGGAAATGACCGTGATTAAGTATTTACCGTCTTGTAAGACACAAACTAAATTATTAGAGTTCATAATTATTAGTGAGAAAGGGAGTTATGTTTGTTATGACTTAACCACTTAACCGGTTAGGTAGCAGAAGTTAAAAAAAAGAAGTTAAGAGGAAAATTATTTCGCGATTGACAGATACGCAGTGTATAAATAATAAAATACCTTCTAAATACATTACATAGGCATAAAACAATCTTGTTTGTGTTGGGTGTATTTACAAAGCGTTTGGCACAGTTCTGTAGGCAGCAAAGTTACGATTTCCGCCCAACTTCATGTTTCATCAGAATTGCTTATGGTACAGTAAAAGTTATACCTTTGTATTTGTACCATAAAATGTAATAATAGCATTATTACATTGATTATTATTATAATAATAGGAGCTTATTACTATTAGATACATAGATATATATAGAAGTGTACGTTTGGGTATTCCTAAGAATTATTGTGATTTAATAAATAAAACAGCCTCTGTGGTCTAGTGGTAAGATCGTTAGGCTCGTAGGAGGACCGAATTCGATTCCCAGAGACATTGTCGAAATTATTTTGTGAGACTATCCTTTGTTTGGTAAGGACATTGCAGGCTTGAATCACCTGATTGTCTGGAAAAGTAAGATGATTCCGGGCTTCGAAGGGCACGTTAAGCCGTTGGTCCCGGCCATTAGTCGTAAAAAACACCTCTACAAACCCGCAGTGGAACAGTGCGGTGGAGTATGCTTCATACCCCTTCCGATCAATTGAAGAGAGGCATGTGACCAGCAATGAGACGTATATAGGCTGTTAATGTTATGTAAAACATTAAATCAATCAAGATCCATTTGTTATTAGAGTAGAATTTAACCTTAATAACATTTTTCATGTGGCAGGTATTACTTAATGTAATTAATTACTATAATATGGACCATCATGTTTGAAATAAATTATTTTTGATTTGATTTTTTGATTTTGATTTGATTACGCGGGTTTCTCTGAGATCGTCAATTTTCAAAGTTAGAATGGTAATGTAATGGTTGTTTATTGTATGTTAACTTAATTTTTAATTTGGAATCGTCGAATCGTGCAGCGGGAAATGAGGAGCCACATTTCTTACTTAGAAGTAAATTATAAAAAGAAAGTTCGACTTACCTCTTATCAAGCATACAAATCTAAAATTTTGCACAGAGGTTTCGTTTATAATGTAGACAAGGAAATTGACGAAATTTTCATGGCATATAGATAGAGAGGAGTGAAAAAGTGGTTGCTGTGCTTTTCTGGGAGCAAATAAAAAACATAGAACATAGCTGCTTGTCTTCCCGGGCATGTCGTAAAATCCGACACAGGGATTGTCCTATCTAACATGATGGACTGATGTTATGGGCGATATGCTGATCCCTTATCTCCATAAGGTTCATCATATCCAGCTCACATCGTATCAACAGTGGCTGCAAGTTGTCTTTGATTAATTGTGGCTCTGCTCACCCCTTTAGGGACTACGGGTGTGAGTTTAAATACAGGGTGTTAGTGACATCGTAACAAATACTCAGGGGGATTATTCAGACCATGATTCTGGATTAATATCAAGTGGAATTTCCCATCGCAAAATTAATTATTTTAGTTTTTATTAATTGTTTTCAATTCTATACTTTTGCGATGGAGACTTCCACTTGATATTAACTCAGAATAATGAGCTGAATCATCCCCCTCAGTATTCGTTACGTATTCGCTCTATACGTCATAACACAGTAAATAGACTGAGTATATTCACGCGAACATATATAATAGCAATGGCCTGTTATTTGACAAAACATCGCTTCACTCGCGTGATATGGAGCAAATAATTTTGAACAAAATCGACAATGGAACACCCGGTACGCGCACTTCATATATTATGCATTCATAAATTAATGTTCATAAATGCGCATTAACATTTCCACGGAGGCTTTTATAAGCGTATACAGCTAATTGAGTATTAGACGTGAGCGATGTACGTGGTGTAGGTGTAATATTTCTTTGTTAGGTGTTTGGTCGAGTGGTGGCGTGTAGCGAGATCGCAAGCTACATCTGGAACTAGAGAGCTCAATGTAATGCAGAGCCTATATCCTCCTAAGACCGAATGTTCTTTATAAATCCAAACCCCATTGTTTAACTATTGTCTCTCTACCTGGAAATCTCGGTCTTAAGAGGATATGTGTAGTAGATCGGTTGGCGGCATTGCGAGGGTCGTTTCTGTGATCACGTGTGCACTAAACGATACCCGGACATACAAAAAGCTAAATCGATTTTATATGCGCAAATATCAAATTGCAATATTGCTTCTTAGATGAATTGCTTGGCCATTTTCCCTCCCGACCCGACCCGACACACACACACACACACTGAAATATATGTTGTTCCTGGGTATAATAACAAGTGTCATGATTTACACCCAAAAACAAAGATAAAAGATGCATAATAATATGACTGTTATCCATGAAATAAGAAGGTATAATGAAGGCAATACTGAACAGTGCAATCTGTATAATATATTTTTGTGCAATAAAATAGCCTGGAAAGTCCTTCATTCAAGTAGTCATCATCACCAGCCCATTAACGTCCCCACTGCTGGGGCATGGGCCTTCCCTATGGATGGATAGGGAGATCGGGCCTTAAACCACCACGCGGGCCCAGTGCGGATTGGTGGTCATTAACGACTCCTGAGGAGCTCGTGATAAAAACTTTTATTTTTCTGTGGTCACCCATCCTATGACCGGCCTTAGCGAAAGTCGCTTAACTTCAACAATCGCAGACCGAGCGCGTTAACCGCTACGCCGCCGAGCTCCTCAATTCAGGTAGTCAAAAGAAGTATATTTATATAGCAAGATGCAGGATATCTATACTTCTGCATACTGTTCCACCGACGACGGTGTTAGTGAAAATTACACTTATGATAAATTATCATTGGTGCAAGTCCGGTAATTTGGATCAAGCAGGCGCTCCCCATTTTAATTGCAAACCGGTGATACACAGGACCATAGTGACATATTATAAATTTCATGGATGCTTAACATACATACATACATAAACTCACGCCTATTTCCCACCGGGGCTAGCAGAGACTATAGAATTACATTTGCTTCGATCCTGACACACTTCTCTTGCTTCCTCCACATTCATCAATCGCTTCATACACGCACGCCGGTTCAGAGTAGATCGTATTGAACATTTTCTAAGGACATCTCCAATTTGGTCATCGTAAGTCCTTTATGGATGCTTAACTTGGGAACTTTTTATAATTTACCTTCTCCTCTATACATATACTATGTATCATGATATTTTATATGATTTGTCTTTAGATTATATATTTATATAATGAGTTATGTATGTATATGCGTGTATTGTATGTATGTGTGTATAGTATAAGGATGTGTATGCCTATGTATGTATGTTTTATGTAGATCGTTTTAAGTTATATCGCATTATTATTTACTTATACCTGTATTGCACCGTCCCCGACTCCAATGCGTAGCAAGTTAATTTACCCTAACGTTGCCTGGAAGAAATTGCTATTTAGCAATAAGGCCGCCAATTGTACTTCTCATGTCACATTTGTAATTGTTTTTAGTGTTGTGTTTATATGTGCAATAAAGCGTTTTTGTACTTTGTATTGTATTGTAAATCTATCTTAAGAGTTTCGTAGACGTAACGAACATTATGCGGACACCATGATGATGGGTTGATTACCCGTTTTCGTTACCTATCACTATATATAGGTAAAGTGGTTTCAAGCTGTCTTTTGATTACTTCGCTACACTATTAGAGATCTCTGACGTCAGTGTATATCTACTTGATAAAATTTTGTGAAATTCCCTTCCGTAACGGAATTCGATAACTTTGTTGTATAATAACTAAATCCATTCAAAAAGTTATACTACCATTCATTACGTCTCGTTTCATTATAACAAAGGTATGTTCTTATTTACTCAGAATAAGATTTTCCGATGTATTTGTAATAAGTTTTGTGAGATGAGTTTTTGAATATTGAATCCACCGAGCTCTTTCATGTTATTGACTCTATAAAATGTAATGGAATAGTGTTTTATAATACTTAGCTTGTGTATTGTAGAAAACGAATTTGAAAACTATTTTCCTTTAATTTAAATAGTAAAATTTAGAATTAATTTTCTTTTCATTCCGGACCATAATGGAATTCTATCGTGTGGGTTGTGAGGTGGATTACAAACGTCATCAACCCAGGTGTCAGGGTTATTTTAATGGAATGCTAAAAGCTGAGGTCACGGAAAACAGACAAATAACGGAATAGACAATATTAAAAAAAAAATCTAAGCAAATAACACCAATCATTTGTAACAGAGCTAAGCTATGCTGTATGTTTTCGCTCTTGATAAGAAACACTATAAACATTTTTGGGACAAACTTGTTCAAAACATTGGCGTAAATTCTCGGATTCATTCAATATATTCCTATTTTTCTGCTTTACCCTTATAATCCTAGCTTAGCTTCTGAGACCTAACTTACAAATAGTAAGAAATCTTAGTGACAGTAAAATATCCTCCAAAGCCTAAGGCAATTTGCCTTTACGATTGTGCCTACACTGAGTTATGGCTAGATCTATAGGCCAATCTATACTTTGACGATGTCATAATGTTTCTCAGGCAAGTGGTCACCCACTATTGGAAAACTGGTCACCCTACGCAGTAAAGGCGTTGATTTATATTGTTTATAAGACTTTGAATTTGGCCTGTATACACATGGTACATTTGGTACACTTGTCTGTGTGCGTTCACCTGTTTCAGGTAAACAAAATGTCACGCAACAATTTTTATACTATGCCTAAAAGAGCAACGTCAAAATCTGAGTGAAGTGGATTGGATTCGCTGGCAGAAATACAAGGAACACATCCTTCTTTTTATATTTACGAATCAAGTCTACAGAAAGATTGCCCATCTTTTGTCCTAGCTTGCCTTGAAAATACGGTGGTGTTGCCATGGAACCAACCTGATGGTGTTCGGTTATAACGGCACCTTTGCAGTCCTTTTTAGTCCGTATAAGTGAGCAGCTTTGTATACGACATAAAAGTATATATACCATTGGCCGATGGAGCGATGATAGGCGGTGTAGACGTCTTGAAGTTCGTTACTCGTTTGAAATACTTTCCTCTTTTTGTTGTGGTCTTCTTCTTGCTAAGTCAGTTAGTTCACTATGTTGGAAAGAGCCACGTCTTTCAAATAATCTCAAACCTTTCGAAGTAATGTTTAATAGCTTCCGGCGAAATAGCGGCTCTTGCTCTTTTGATATTCCGGGTTAATCTTTTCAAAATAAAATATTTGTGTCTTTTTACGAAACATTCTACAAAGTCTCGGCCGGGTATATTATTCTTGAATCTTTCGGATTCCGTCCAGATATTCTTTAAATACCTGTTAATCGCATGTGTCAGGGGTTAACCACATACTAAGCAAATATGGATATACTAGACAAATAATCTCTTCGATACATTGTTTTAAGTTTACGCGGTTATTATCATAATTAAAGCACATAATAACGGGTTCTTACCGCGTTTAAATGGGGATATGAGACTCCCGATATTTCGACACTGTTGCAAGTGCCATCCCGTGATCATGGCACTTGCAACAGTGTCGACATTTTTCTATATTTCTATGTACCTAGGTTTTTTTCTGTACTTATTATTAGGTACTTATGTGTGCCCGCGGCATAGGTATCTATGAAAGATAATAATGTAATACATAATATAGTACAAAATAACTAACTAAGTAATACATCATCATCATCATCTCCCTAGCATTATCTCGTTTTTCACAGGGTCCGCTTTTTTTTTATTATTTTGTTTATAACACGTCATAAATTACACATAGATTGTTTTACAAACATCGCTAATCCTAAACAGGTTTGTCTCGATGCCTTCTTCTTCGGCATTCGCCACGCTTTCACATAATAAAAAACTGCGACTAACTAGTTATCATTTATGTATTTCATAGAGTTAGGGGCCGCCCATTAAACATGCGAGGATCAAGAGGGGGGGGAGGGGTCCATGAAAAAATCACGAAATATCATAAGGGGGGAGGGGGGATGTAGTAATATATAATCACGAGTATTTATTTTTTCGGCAAACGCGCGATACTGAACCGAAAAGCGGCGTTTCGTGCAATTATTTTGGTAGGTAATAAAAAATACACGTGATATAGGATAGGGGGGGAGTCTTGAACCTCACCATGTATCACCAGGGGGGGGGGGGGGGTAAAAATGCCAAAACAAAACCATCACATGATTAATGGACGGCCCCTTACTTACTAAGTACATCAAGGCTGTAGCAAGTACAAGCTGGTAGGTAAATCTAGGAAGGTAGGTACTTCATAACTTTAACCTTCTAAATTTTACCTACCAGCTTACTTGCGTTTGCTTGCTTAATATTTGCTTTTTTAGGTTTATAATAAAAAGGTTTGTAAGTACGACTATGTAATAATTCTACTAATGGATCTTACTTTAGGGCTTAAGAAGTCTTCGATTTGCTAACACTTGTTATAGTAGAGAAAATATTGGTCGTAATGGTAATAACGTATATTTCGTAGTGACAGTTTTTGCTAAGATAAAAGTGCATACATCAGTCAATATAAAAACATTGGTGTCCTAATTGTAGATTACAACAAAGAGTTTTAACACTAACGAACTAAATGTGCGTCAGATAGGACTTCAGTCTCACTAAGTGCCTATAAATACGCTAATGAAAGAGATTACGCATAGAGATAATGGCGATTTATTTGGTTTCTGTAATGACTTGACGAACATATTTGCCAATCACACCCACCCACACAAAACTAGAAATACCACTTCTAATAGGTAGTATAGGTACTTAGGATGGAAATTCAACATCTGTTTAATAGGTAATACTATTATAACCATGACATCGTAACGAAGGGATGATACGATACCAGTATGAGACCACCGCATCAGCGAGATACCTAATTGATTCGCCCGGCTTATTCATTCATTCGCTAATTTTTTTAAACAGCTGTCAATTATCCGTCCCTTTCCTTTTCGGCGCATTATTCCACTTGATAATCAACTCAGATTCATGATCTGAGTCATACCTCAAAGTTTTCGTTACGATGTCACTCTTCTTCTTATCGTGTGGGTTGTGAGGTGGAATACCAGCCTTATCAATGATGTCACTAACAGCCTGTATACCCTTATATACCAAACTTGTTCATAGATAGCGCTTGTTCATTAATTACCCACGTTCAGCGCATCGGAAGTTCACGCTCTCGTAGTGTGATTGTTATAATATACTGTAATTAATTCACGTGTACGCGACTATTACACTCTAATGAACTAATTTAATATTAATTAATTACGCAAGGGTTCAAATTATTAATTACACTTTTAGATAACGGAAGGCTTAAAGGGTTGTTATTGAGGAAAATTGTAGTTGTTTGTTACGGGTATAAATACTTAATTTGTTTTACTTTCAGTGAAACGTGGTCAGTATACCACGTTTCATTGACCTTCCATTCATGTTAATATATCGTCGTTACCAATTTAATATCTATTATGTGCAATCGGGTCCAATTAAAAAATACTTGCCTGGCCGAATGGGCAAATAATAAAAAAAAACATACTTCCACATGATTTTTTTTGTATGACTGTGTTAAAAAATATTAAAAGATAATTGATATTTACGTACATAAGAGTTTGTACTGCATGTTTTAGGAGCAAAATACTATTCGATCCTGACAAAAAATAAATTTGGTTAGATCTTTCAAATTGGCAACAATGATATGATACTTGGAATCAGAACAACGTGGGAATTTGTGGAGTGACAAGTAAAAAAATAACTTTGAATTATTTATTATTATTTATTTAACCCCCCCCCCCCCCCCTCGGTTGATTGAGGGGAGGCCTGTGCCCAGCAGTGAGACGTATATAGGCTGTTTATGATTTTTTATGATTTATTTAACAGTTTATTGTTCACAGAACAGGATATAAAAACAATTAGACTAACATAAGACAAACAAACAGCTCAGCTTATTTCTAGTAGACATCTCTTCAGACCGGGAAAGAGATAAACTTAATATCTATAAATTAAAAATTTAAAAACCCCCGAACAGAAAAAAAGGACGCTAACAGCAGACCAGCTCAGTGGTTCCAGAAGACATTAGTGTTTCCAATGTCAGATCCCACATATGCTTGCAAGAAAACTGAGCGTGTAACATTCCTATCACACCTAACAAACGACCTGATGATCTTGAAGACCTGGACTAATTTCCACCAAACATAGCTAAGAATACTCTCGACTGATATGCCTTTCAAACAAAAAACCTCATTAAAATCGGATCATCCGTTTGGGAGCTACGATGCCATAGACAGACACATACACATTTACACATGCACACAGACACGACAATCTTATAACACCCCGTCGATTTTGCGTCGGGGGTTAAAAACTAAGAGAGGACAGATAACAGGGTAAGAATATTTAAAGAGGTTATGACCAAAAGTCGTCTAATGGATAATTTTACTTTCCAATGTGACACACACATTATATGGGCGACAGTCTGCTATTATGTTGGGTTCAGTATCCGGAGACAACATCGAATCCCGGTGGAGACATATTACAAAAATCTGTGATTCCAAGTTTGGGTAAGACGTTACTCTCTTAGGCTAGTCACCTTATTGTCCGAAAAGTAAGATGGAAGGCACTTTAAGCTGGTGCTGGTTTAGTTGTTTCATGAGCCATGTCAGGGGCCTTTGGCAGTTCAATGACCCTGACACTGGGGTTGCTGAGATTGGTCATTGATAGCTTACTTAAGATTCAAAGGAGAAAATTATCTTGGTCGTGGGTTTATATTATTTGAATAAATGGAGAGCTAAGGGCTCGCATTGGATGTCAGTATAGTCAATTCGCAAATGCTTAACATTTCACATTAAAAAGTTTTCAGACATGTTTTAGTAGGTAAAGGACTAAAGTTCTTTTCAAGTCTAAACCACATTATAACTGCTGTGTCTGGTAATCTGGGCCGCATGAGGATATGGTAAATGATGTTACTGCGAGTTTGTATTATTAATAACTTTTTTACAACAGAATCTCTCAATCCGCTAAAAACACCTTATTCTTTTAATAATTAAGAAAGAAATTCGCGTGTTAACGAACTCATTTTCTCAACAAGCATTATATTTACCACTATTTTTTCTCCAGAATCAACTGTACAAAAAGAGTCTTAATCTAGAACGAATAAGATAATAATTTACCATCTAAACGCGTGGCCGTCGAATTCTGTTGTAAAGGTTATAACAGACGGGCTGCATTTGAACTGAAAGGCAGCTGTAAAGTAGTTTGAATATAGTTTTTGTGGGGAAAGCATAACATCGTAACTTCAAACTAAGGCGATTCTACGAGACGCCGCGCACAGAGGCGGCAGGCACTAGTTCGCGCGAATGACCGCCTCACTGCGCTGATGGTTTTTGATCAAATTATGTACATACATAACATGTACATTCATCGCGAGATGAACTAAGACCTCACTTTTTGCTAGAACAACGTGAAAAGCGGTGAGCCGTATCACTGTCTATAAGGGTATGTACAGATACACCACCCACAAAATCCGCGCGGTAACGCCGTTCATCATGTCCCAAACCTTGTTTCGTCCGCACGGACAGGTCGTCTTTATTTATTAGGAATCAACGGATTACATACAATTCATTGCGATATACAAACCGCTTAACCGCCAACTGCGTCGATGCGCGGTGTCGTGTGATAATCGCCGAACTGGAATCCAATAGAACAATAATGCCGTTGAAATACAGTAGCAATAGAAGGATCTATTACAGTTAGATTGCAGTAACGCTAGCCGCCTAAAAAGTACGTCCCAGCTGCAATATTGCAGTTGGCTGGCAGTTCAAATGCTGTGCGTCTGTAATAGCCTTAATTCTCCTGTAAGTGCCTAGAACAAAGACTCGTTTATCACGGTTATTTAGGGGAAAATTTAATCAGACGATGTTGTAGGAAATAAAATATCTTGCCGCAAGATGGCACTGCAGACTAGCGCAATTAGGACGTAAAATACTATCATAGGCAAGGTTTCTTGGTTGAAATACGTATAATCCTCTAGACTAATACTTCTAAGAATATGTAAGCGATATTATTACACGGACATTATTATGTTACATTATCCAAGACAAACTTGTAGCAATAAAGAAACCGTTGTTAAGGAGTTTTTTGGGGTGCATCGTCTTCACACGCTCTGTGAAAATAGAAATAAATGTGGTGGTAAGACTTTAAATTGAAAAAAAAAAGTAATTTTTGATAGTGATTTAATTATTATCAACGTATGACGAGACGACTCTCCACCATAGAACCGTGTGTTTTTTTTATTATGTCATGCTTTTTAAAATATCCAAAAACAGGATATTGTCGTAACTGTCGTTTGAATTCTGATTTAAATTTTGTCACGTTAGAGCTTTTGTTAACTGACGTTGAATTTGAATGCGAGTAGTTTATTTCATTTTGTGCAAACTAAATGTCGGTGAATGTTAAAATATTGAGATTGACATACGTTTTACGGGTTTATTTTGTTTTTGTGATGAACAAGACAAATTGTTTTCGGTTTAGTGCAGATTTTGCCAAACTTTTTTTTAGTTTACGTGTGCTGTATACCTAATGTATACCTAAGCTTTTTTTTCTCGAGGGCCTACCTCATAGCTTCCCCAGGGCAGTGACAGGGTGATGTCGGGCTCGCACCGGCTAAAACCTCTCGGTGTTCATATCACCGCCCTTATAAATGCCAAAGTTACGGGGTTAGTAACCCTGACACCAGGGTTGATGGGGTTGGTAAACTACCTCACAACCCACACGATAGAAGAGGACGGGGAAGATTTCGCATTCGTCCGTGGCTTGGCGGCGATTGCCTAGGGTAATCATGGAAGCAAATGAACACCCCACCTTGATAAAGAGACACACGCGACTCATAATATACGTAACATAACTATATATTATGTTTGTCATTAATTAAACTAAGGATGGATACGCTTTTAGATGGTGCGTATTTCAAAACTGACATGCAAATTATGTTAATGAACTTTCATAGACTAGCGTTTTGATTGGAATAGAATTTGAAAAGCAGTACTAATTTTATAATAGCGTAGTCAAAATAAGTATATATTGTAGTTTAGGAAATATTCGCTGAAACTTCTATCTGTAATAATCTTTTCACCAGGATCGATAGTATTATTCCTTATTCTATTGGTATGTTGTAATTAAACGTTTTATCTAATTGTAAATGACAAAGTATACTATCAAAGTATTCTAAGTATTTGTATTATTCATTTAATGTGAATGTTGTCAAATACGCTTCGGGAACAAGATAATAGAAAAACGGGTTTTAAATATTATATCACATTTAGTTAATTACATTAACTACCTACTAAGCCGTGTGGTCTAGACGGTCTTATCTCAGATTGCCGTGTCATATTGTTTGAAGTTAATTAGAAAATCTAATCTACTCCATTTGGAGTAGTGGTTTTGCTAAATTCACTATTAAACTTGTCTAGAGTAAGTTTCTCTTAAGTGGATATGTTGATTAAAACTTGATCCACGTAGTCTTAACAGTTTTGACAAATTCAATTTATACCTACTTCTGATTGAAAGTAACAAAACATAGAACACGTTCACCTGCTTGATGGAAAAAATGCTCCTTTCAAAAATGATGACTAATTGTTATGGGCGACAGGCTGACCCTTGATTCTTTCGTACCGGCAGTGGCTGCAAGTTGTATAATGATTATTTATGGTTCTGCACATCCCATTAGGATTACGGCCGAGAGCTCTTGTATGTATGAGTATTGAGAAGTAAAATTGTTTAAGTAATTCATAATTACATAGATAAGTATAATTTTCGTTCTCATTCCTCATACTTAGTTATACGTGCCAAAATGAACGAAGATTTCACCAACGTCTTCAGGAACATTTATTATTTTAATCACAAAAGTGTCATTGTTCAGCAATTCATCAAAACTATCTCTTTGGACAGAATGGCGACCTTCTTTTAATACAATTAACTTGTCAAGATTCCTACAATCAACTTGAAGGAACCAATAACCTAATCTTACAAATAATTGGTCTAAGTAGAAGCAAAATCGGACTTGTTGAGGTTTCAAAAGGCAGTCTAACTAATTAGATCCAGGTACCTAACAGACCCTGGGTTGCTTACCAAGGGTCTGTTCAACTAAGTTTACACGCTTCATTTGCTCCAAACTTGGGACTGGTTGAAGTCTCGGAGAGAATATTTGATTTGTTGGCTGTTAGTTCTACCAAATGTTGGTCAACATTACGTTAATTCGTTTGTGGAACATTATGACTACAGTGTTTCTATCATCCTATTTCCGAAGACAAATGAATGCTGTTTTCCAAGTTCAAGTTTGATTTTGATTTCGAGTAGGAACTTACTTCTGATTTCAAATTCTGATACACGATAAAAACAAAAAAATATATATAAAATGCTATGATTGCCAAAGGACATTCAGTAAATACAAGCACGGTACCTGTTGTAGCACCTTTTCTAGTGTGTCATAGTCTAGAAGTAAATAGTTTATTAGGACTTAAATTTTATAATTCTAATTTTAAGAGGCAGAGGTCTTGCCCTTAGGTAGTCTCTTTCTTGCAGTTAGCGTAAGCAAAAGACGGCATTATTTTCAACTCTATCAAATTTATTATCAAATTTATAATCGGCATCGAGAAGACACCTATTGTAAGTACTTAAGTAGGTATCATCATTGTCATCAATCTAAGAGCCACGCTCTTGTCGGTATAACATTCTCCATTCTTGTCTATCAAAGGACAATAAATTCTTTGACTTCTTTATAAGACACGACATTTGCTTTCTCTTTAGTAATACTTATAATTAAATACAGATGTGCTATTATTTAGACACAAGTAACATTAATGATATTTCCACTACTTTAAATTTATGAGTCATTCATATTTACACGTATGCAATAGCCTCATGCTTCCTTCTTCGGTAGGAATATTTAATTTGGATCGACTGACCTTTCCTTATTACGAATTGATTGAATTCTAAGGACGGATGAGAAGCCCTTTTGGGAATCCGTATATACCTAATCCGAATTCCCATATATACTGAAGAATTGTTATGGTTTAGGTAAAACTGTCTTAAAACTATCAACTATCAAATATCTTGTTGAAAATAATGATTGTTATATTTTTCTATTATCAGTAATATAGTAATGCTATATTAATATCCAGATTATTATAAGGACTGTGTTCCTTCACAAATTATAGCAAAGGAAATCTGTAATGTACTTATCAATTTTATTATGTTTTCCGTTATAGGTTTATCACATCCTCGGGACTAACAGCCCAGTTTTCCCTTACGTGACTTGATCTTGCTAACTTCAATCCGATTGAAGGTCAAGACTATTTCTTTTGTCTTTCAAAGTTTCATCTCCTTACATATCCTAAAGAGCTTGATCCAATCAAAGTTTAGTTAAATTCTAATCTCTAAAACCCATTTCAAACTTAGTCGAACTTATACGTTTGTCAAGTGAACTGAATTAGTTCGTAAATTGCAAAATGAGTTGTAAATCTCCGGTGAGATTCACACCTATGTTAATATCTAATAAGGTAAGAGTATAACCGAGGTTCCTCGAATAGTATTTCCGACGTGGAAATATGAGAGCATTCATAATTGCAAGATAAGGCGGGTGCGGTGCGGTATACCTCGTGCGTGTTATGAAGGAAGTTGTGGCAGAAATGCGTTTTATAATATCAAGTTAGGGGGAGAATTTCCGATTCGCATAATTACATTACCCTTTCTCTGTTAATTTCGAGTTTGTGACTTTGACGAGAAAGTTTTTGATATTTCTGGGCTTTTAGATGATTAGCTCCATTGTCTTTTACATATTACATAGGAATAAATGATTTCATAAGTATTTTGTTATGAAATTTTTACATCTATTTATTCTTGTATTAGCTCTAAAATGATACACATTATAAGCGTCAAAGTTGTTGTGTAATTGTAAACTGTAAGGTAAATAAAAACTAGTAAAAAAGAAAAATAATAAGGTCGTTCATGAATTTTGCGACGTAAAGTTCCACTTGATACCAACTCAGAATCATGGTCTAAATAATCTTACTAACTTTTCGTTACGGTTGTCACTAACACCCTGTATAATATATTTTATGATAGTACTCGGGATAATACTAGAGTTATGTTACATGCAAAACTTTCATTACCAACATCTGTACTTATATTTCTCTAGCAAAGCACTTACAACTTTTCCGAACAAGTTTCGAAATGTACAGTTGAACATTCTCACACTTTGCACCTCATTTCCTCACATGCTTAATATTATAAAGTTTAATGAATGCCAGAAACAGACTTGTTAGTAAAACAAACGAAACAAGCAGCGATATATATTTTATCGAAACATATTTTATCAAAATAGAAGACGGTAGCGGAACACGATAAGATTTTTATATGGAGAGTCCGGGTTGTGCATAGTCTTCTTAGACCATTGCAATTTCTAATAGTAAAACTTTACTGATGTAAGTACGTAGTCGTTATATGAGTCAATATCAGGTGCCTATGGCGGCTCAATAATAAGCCTGACACCAGGGTTGATAGGGTTGGTAATCCACCTCACAACTCACACGATAGAAGAAGATAGTAAAACTATATATACATTATATTCATTTAGTTCTTAAGACCATCCCGAACATAAAATACAGGAAAGGTGGTGTTTTCGGAAATCTGACCCTTTTAGGGCTAATTTTGTGTACCTATTGCTGATGTGCATTGAATCCGGAAACTAGACAAGTAAGGTTCTACTCCCGTCACGACTTCGAGCCCGAAAACTTTGGTCTATAAGACACGCTTTCCGCCACTCGATCATCTTTCGGACGAGGCTTCAAAGGGAAGGAGTGAGGTAATCCAAAACATTAATTTACCTTGACGTGTCCTACCGCAAGGCAGCATTTTTCGCAAACTTCTTTCCTGTACCCTACATTTGTTCTCTTCCCATTTTCTGAGAAAGTAACTTTTCTGATTAAATGTGCCAGCCTTCGGGACCTCATCACTTCCATTATTCAGTAACTACATACTAAAATAAAGCCTTGGCAAGAAAGTAGTTACGAGAAGTAGTTTTTGGTAACTTGTGTACATTCTAGACGAACTTAGGAATAGGATCATGTTTAGTTGAAAAATAAATTGTCGGGTGAACAACCTCATCACTCCTCATTTCCCCAGCCAATTTAGCGAAGTCTATTCAACGTACATTAGAAAAAAAAACCGTTAGAAAGCATTATATTTCAGTACAGCCACGAATGAAACATTTTACTGATTTAATCATAAGGAAATGCCTACAAACACGATTTCAGCTAACAACAACGATAAGGCAAACGCAGTAATTTACTTAAAAAGTAAAAACCTTAAAAACAGATTACAGAACCGACTAATGTTAACATAGCGTGAATATCATGACACTCCTAAAGCCGCAAAAAATCCACAACGTTATTTTCGGCCACAGAACAAATCACTAAATTCATTTACCGACCACAATGTGAATGTGGACGGCATAAAGGCATGATAAACGTCCATAAAGTCGCATTATTCAGTCCACACATGCCCTATCGTAACGCGGGCTCATTAAACGTAGGGTTACCATTGGCAGTCATGCGAAAAATAGGTGGGTAAAGGATAAAAGCATTGTATAAAAGGTTGCCTTGGTACACCTTTGCGCTACCTCTATTTTGCGTGGTACAATGCTTTTTAATTTAAACGACTTCAATGATTGTCGGTTGTCAGTGTGTTCTTTATTCAAATGTTTAAACTCGATTACCCTGTCACAATGTACATTTACGAATTTAACTTGGTTCAAGTTATCATCTTGAATCATCATTGTCGTCTTTCCCTAGCGTTATACCATTACTTAACTTGAAGATTTGACAGGTCCAGTTTTTACAGAAGCGACTGTCTGTTTATCCTTCCAACCCGCAAAGGAAAAAACAGCCGAAACGCATTTCTTCGGAATGTTGATTGCCATTCACTGCTAAGCACGTGATAATCCTCCACGTGAGAATTCCAAAACGAATTTGACAATCATCGGCTTGGGTCGTGGCGGGATTCGCCTTGAATATACTGCTCAACTGTATTTTAGAAAAACTGGCAAATAATTAATAATTTGTTACAATTATTTAGGCACGAAAACCTTTCTACCAAGAACTCATTTTCGACGTAGCATTGGATTTGCTACTTATAAGATTGAAAAAATTACATAGTTAACACAACATTCTTGTCGAAAATGAGATGAACGTAAAACTGTCTTTAAACAAAACGTTGAATCGCCGGACGGCAAATCCCGATCATTGCATCAATTTTCTACAATCGAATCAATAATCAACTCACTGAATGGGTTCAAGCGATAAATCCATGAGTCCGTGAAACCAATGATAGCGCTTTGCAACCGAGACTCCTTAAACGAGGTAACTGCACTCAATTTACAGCCATTTCTTCAGTAGCTGTAGATTTCTTAGTATGACATAACATTTCCAATTCTTATCATTGCAAGCAAGCAAAAATAGTATAAGTCGTACTTTTTCAGGAGAGGCTAATCTTTTCCTTTAAAATTATTTTGTATTTTGTGTGGTGTTTTGTTATTTAGACAATAAAAAACATAATAATATATAAACAAGACATAAAACAGACTAATAAAAAATGAGTCATAGGTAAAGAGGATAACATTTAATTTTCAATAAACAGACGAGGAAAGACGATTCAATTCAATTCAATTCTTGATGAATGGCTTCTGTGTGGTCACAATTCTGCCAGTATCACGTTTGAAGAAAATACACAATAGGGCAGAAATAAAAATATAATTGAACAAAAATTCGAAAGCTATTTAGGTATGTCCTCTTGCAAGATGTTGAGCGTGCTCGTCATTGACAGGCAAGTAGCTGTCATCTGTTGACATCCATAGAGACTGATGCCCTATAACAAAAAAGACATTCACATTTTACATTAAACATTCCAACAAAGACAAAATACAACAGACAATAGAATACAAAATATATTTATATATATATATATATATATGAGAGGAAAGACGATGATAAGCCACAAGTACCAGTAATAATACTGAATCCTTCAACTAAAATCGCGGCTAATACTTTCATCAAGTTCTTAGAAACTTAGTTAAGTACAGTAATCACTTCACAGACGATAACAATACGAGTTGGGCCCATGAAAACAAATGATACCGGCAGTATTAAAACGTTTAGCGACTGCGGTGTTAGGCGGCATTCACGCTCCGTTGGTTTTCGAATTGTTTTCGTTATAAATGGATCTTTGTGTACTTAACACCATGGTTGAAATGGTAACTGTTCAAGACTTGAAAAGCAAACATTTTGTATGCAAATGAGAAGAAAAAATTAAACGTTTGCCCTTGTATCGAGAACAAATAAGTTTATAACTTTACATAATTTAGCTTATCAGCAGATCTAGCACGCTATATGAGAGCAACGCGATGCGACACGACGCTAGATAAAATAAGGTTCTTGGTACACGCGACTACTAGGGCATCCGCAATTTTTTCATGACGTCACACTCCAAAGGTAAATTGATAGTTTTTGACATCAATTGTGTGACATACTTATCACATTAAGTCGCGAGCAAGTCGATGTGTGAACGAGCAACCTTTAACCGTCTCTCAAATTTACTCGCTTAAGCACTCTATGTCCTGTCGAGCAATTGTGAAAGCGCAAGACTAATTTTACACGTAAGTTGATGGAACCACTAAAATAAGACATCTTGTACTTAGTACTGGTTAACTAATATAGTTTCATCTCTGTCAATATTTTTCCTTGCGTAATTGTCAATGATAAAAAATGCGGGAAAATTCATGACTTTAAAAATAGTTTGAATATAATATAGAAAAATATTTTATATCATATAATAATATCATTCTAGGTTTTTAAAATTAAAAAGTATTAAATAATTAACTAATCATACTTAGATAAGGAATTTACTGAGATATTAAAAGAAAACTCACTTTTATATTTATTTAAAATCCTACCCCACCTCCTACCTTTGGTAATCCTACCTTTGTTTTCTTACCTTATTTATTAAAAGTACATTCAGAGTTACTCGCGCACATGATGACACGGTGAAAGTAATTCGCTTTGAGTTGTCAAAAGCCGAGGAAAATTACTCGTGTTTTGTAATATTTAGTGTGCTGGCATAAGGCGACTTAATTCGATTACTCGACGTTTGATAACCTGTCAGTGTCTCGCATGTGCACGATTGAAGTCCCGCGGATGAAAATGGAACTAATTGACAACACATAATAATTCTATGCAGTTACTGTGACAACAGCGCTGTGGCCACGGGACTTCTTTTGTGACATGGACTATAGCGTATGCGGCCTATCTCGCATGCCACGGGATAGGCTATAACTCGCGCTTTGACATTTACTCGCTCTACTAGCGCCCTTAGCGTGCTAGGCCTGCTGGTGTAATTTTGCAGGCATTTTGACTCTGTTGTTCTATTTCTAAAGGTCAAAGAATTCAGGTTCTTAGTATTGTTGTGTTTTAGTGATAAGTCTGGCATTCAAGTCTTCTGAAGTTTACGCTTGGAAATTCTCGAATTGTTTAGGCGTACACTTTCGCATCCGAACCAAATACTCCACATTCTTGACTGTTTCACAGAAAGGTCATTGTTCTTTACGTATTCATATTGTCATTATTTCTTATGTAAATCGTTAACAAATCACGTCAAACAGGCCTATTTTATTTTTTCTCCTTTAAACTTTACAGTAGGTTAGACAACCAACGAGCAAGTTGAACTCAGGACAAATTATCTCAATTTGACAAACGACATTTTCAATACCGATCAAAGTTCACAAACCACATCATTCAACCATTAATTGCACACAAGTAGTAACGCGGTAACAGCTAGTCTCATTCAGTAATTTAAGTACAGTATTTTATGTGAAAACTTTGTCCGATGGAAATTAAAGCATTATGGCTGTATGGGGTGTCATTTAAGAGTTAATGGCACTTTTTATGAGATTTTCATAAAGAGTTGTAAAGCGAAGTTGTTTTAAGTCGAACAGAAACGCTTTCCTTTGTATATAAAGTTTTAATTAAATGTAAGTAAATTCATTTTGAGCTACGGCGATTAATCGTGTGTCGTGCAGGTTGATATCTGAAAACCATGAAACTGCAAAAAAACTATATATAGTCAAACATAATATTATTATATTTTTCTTTAGATGGATTATGCTCACCTTGATATACCTAAATTAGTGTAGCAGCTTAGAATAAACAAAAAGTATTATATTTCGACAACAGTATCCTAAGACTTTTATTAATAAAAAGAAAGATTCATTCACTGTGCTCATTTTTTTAGCAATAGACTAATTTGTAGGAGTAGCAATGATTTAAGCTGACAATAGTCTTCCTGATGAGATGCACTCTGACTCGAAAATACTATCCTCCTACATATTCATGATTTAAAACAAAATTTACACACTGAAGAATAATACAATGAACAAATTACGCAATAAAACGCCAACTCTGAGGTCTGACGCTTGAAAAATTTCGTTTGTTACAAAATTTCACGTACCAGAACACGATGCAGGGATAATTAACTTCCAAAGGTAAAGTTATGATGTTGTTCTCGATTCCAGAACATTTTGTTGGCGTAATGTTTTGTGTGAATATCTGAATAAAATTATGATGAATATAAATAAGAAAATTTTACTCTCAATTATACAACCTAGACTCAAACAATCAATAATATTTTATTGCACAGCGATATATATATCGCTATATATACAGGACATAAACATACGAATAAAAATAAGCACAATAGGCGGCCTTATTGCTAAACAGCAATTTCTGCCAGGCTACCTTAGGGTGAAAGAGGTTTATGCATTGGGGCACGGGATCACACTATTTTAAAAGCTTCGGAAGGATTAATCGGAAGGGAATTACGTAAGCGTAACTAAAGTTTGCAACAATTGGATTTTGAAGATGACTCAGTGTTTCATCAAGTTCAGCTATACGTTTTACTATTTGTGTCGCATATATTTTAGACATGACATCAAAGTAAACGTTTGTCCCATGAAAATACACACAAACAAACATACGGATTGAATTAGAAATCTGATTATGATTTTGAAGAAGAAAAGTATGTAGGTGTTCAATGTCGTGTTGAAAAATTTCTTAAAGCAGCACAGCGTATTATAGGAATAAACAAAGCTTTATCATAATGTAAATAAGACAGGTAACCACCAAAGACGACATTATTATCTAACAACCACAAACTCGAGTACATGTCACCACGTTTGAGGAAAAAACTCCTCTTAAAGAGCAACGCACGTCTTCCGAACCTCTGATTAAATTCACTACGACAAGTGAATGTGAAATACATACGAAATTAATCTGGTATTTACAGACAACGAGACATTCCAAGGCACAAAGACACAGAGAAGAATTGTAATGTATCTAATTGTACTAAAAGGGCACAGAAGAGTATAATCCCTACATCCCTAGTATCGATAAAGGTCGAATTCAATTCAACCGTATACATAATGTAATTTGCCTTTAACCGTGTGTATCAGTATAGTGAGACACATGCCAAGAACTTTTTACAATTTCTACGTACCTACTAAATTTTAATTTAAGTTACAATGTACACAATTCTTAGGTTGCTCGCTTTTGGGATGATACATTACAGACGAATGCTTAGTAGATCAAGATATTTTGTTGGTATGCACCTGCTTGCCTCAAGATGTCTAATTACTTTCAATTTCAGAAAATTACGGATTCCTTTCGTCATCACGAGTTGTTTTTATGATCGGTGATCATCACCTCTGCGAAAAGGTTATCTTAATTATATTAACCTGGCTGAAAGTATTCCACCAAGTTATAACATTTCAGGTTTTACGGAGAAAATAAAGAATGTTTTATGGTATAATTTGAAATACATAAACTGCCTATATACGTCCCACTGCTGGGCACAGGCCTCCCCTCAATCAACCGGAGGGGGTATGGAGCATACTCCACCACGCTGCTCCACTGGGGGTTGGTAGAGGTGTTTTTACGACTAATAGCCGGGACCAACAGCTTAACGTGCCCTCCGAAGCACGGAATCATCTTACTTTTTCGGACAATCAGGTGATTCAAGCCTGAAAAGTCCTTACCAAACAAAGGACAGTCTCACAAAGTGATTTCGACAATGTCCCCATCGGGAATCGAACCCGGACCTCCAGATCGTGAGCCTAACGCTCTAACCACTAGACCACGGAGGCTGTTAAAATTTGAAAATTAAACATAATTTTGTTATATTTTACTCTCACGTGTAGCATTAACAAAACTTTTGAAAGTTGTGTATCCCTTCAATATTGGATACAGAACTTTCAAAAGTTTTTTTAATAAAAAATAAAATAACTTTTGAAAGATACGGAACTTTCAAATGTTTTTAATGCTACGATATTGTGATTCGAATATGCATACCTATCCATGTTTCTGAGCTGTGTTTGTTGTGGTACCCTACAACTACTATCCTACTTTAAAAATATTACTTACCAATCTGCATCACTATCTACTTTTAAGTTTTTGAGATAATAAGAGCTTGCAAAGGTCCTTCTGTTGTTTTGTATTGGATGAGAACAATAAATATATAAATGCTTCTTGTTAGGTGTTCCTTTTGAACAAATAAGTACTTAATTATGGATAAGATACTTCTTCTTGTGAAGGCGTTTGGACTTCGCCTGTAACGCTCAGAAACTAAGTTGTTGACCTAGAAAAAAACATTATGCACAGCGGTACCAATATTTGCAATATATTTTCTTTATTCGCAAGCTTTTCTCAACCGGCTAAAATCCCGAATAATCCTCGAAACAACTGGCTGTTTCCGAAATCCCAGCTAAATCGGGACGATATTGACAGCCATAATCCTAAAATATACCGGTGTACACGTATAAGTAAAATTGAATTTCAAAAGTTTGTCAATTTTATTGAAGACCTTTCGCAAAATATTGTGAGCCATTGTGTTTTCCAAAATACCCCCTTCCTTGTTAAGGACTTTTTATGGTTCTTTAAATACATCTTTCTTTTCCAAAGATAATCTGGTAACTTTATTTTCGATTATTACAAGTATTAGTAAATTACACTTCATGTCAACTCAAAATCATGGTTTGAATCATCCCTCGCAGTTTTCGTAACGATGTCTCTAACATACCTACTGTATAATTATAATGCATATTTTCGATAGTTCTCTCAAAATAAATACTTTCTGGAAATACGTCTCATAATAAATATATCGAGGTTTAGATTGTGTTCATGAACATGTCACATAAAGTGAGCTGAACAAAAATTTGATTACAGTCACAAACCCGCCAAATATGTTTACAGCTCAGCTCACCCGGAAAATAGGGTGCGAGCAGTCACTTTTATTTTATTACCTTCATAACCCTTCGGTACGTGACCGTGGGCATCCCTTGTCGTTAACAATTGACAATCACGGTCACAAAATCCGGACACAATTTTCTTTGAGACATCAATGAAATAAAATAAGATTGTTCGTCACGCACGTTCTGTATTTTGTAGGTACCTCGAGCGACGGTATGCTCGATGCCGCGAGCCGAGTCTGTGGACTCTCGATTTTTGATTCGATTCATTCAGTCTGCGAGCGATCGCCGCCAAGTGAGGTAACCTTGCGCGCGATTTTCGTCGTAGTCTCCATCGAGTTTCCCGCTTTTTCGATTGTCAAAATATTTGAAAACTTTTTCTGGAATAGTGTGATTTTGTGTAACAATGACGAGGTTTTGTGCTAACGTTTCGTGATGTAAAACACATTGTGTTTGGGTTTTTGTGTTGGTAGTAATAGTAACAAGTGGATTTACAAGTTCACCGGCAGTTTTATTTTCACCTGTGACGCTGTGAGTATAAAATGTTTCTTACGTTGTTTCTTACGTTTTTGTGACATATTGTGTGATTTGTCCTACTTTTGTTTAACCTAGTAAAGATACCTACCTAACATGTTCGTAATCTATGGATTCATCGATTTTATCTCTAATTGGATTAGAATAGTGTAATGGGTTGTTACTCTCTGATAAGTTATCAACTTCAACCGGACGTGCGAAGTACAAGTTGAATGCAGTTTGGACAAACATGGAAAATCTTTCGCAATCAGGGTATAGCAGGTTTTTTGTTACCTCACATGTTTATTGGTACAACCGTCATTTAAATTGTGATTAAATGGCACTTTATTTTGATTTTCCGTTGCTCCCTGTTAATAATAATAAATTAGATAGGTACGTTGATTTGTTCAATGTAACTTAATTTATTTCCATTTACCTACCTACCTTACCTACTAACTAATGTAAGGTAGGTAGAAGGGAGGTACCGACCTACCAAAAAATCATATTTTTTATGTGTTCCTACCTATGTACCTACCTATATTTACGTTAGACAAGACTACTAGTTCTAAAATGGGTAGATAGGTATATCATCATCATCATCATCATCATCATCGTTCATCTTGCGATGGATGTAGGGCCTACTTACCTCTGACTAGTCCAATTGGGTATAGGTATGTACCTATTATAGTCGTGAGTTTATGGTAGGCAGGTATGTTATGCAAATAAGTAAATTATTATTCACAAAAAAAAAAAATGCATTATGTTTCCTATTTATTATTTTTTTTTATTTTTATTTTTTTTATTTTATTTTTATTTTTTTTTATTTTTTTTTATTATTTTTATTTATTTTTTTTTATTTTATTTTTTTTTTCACTTTTTTTTTTATTATTATTATTATCTAAGTTGTAGGCATTCATTAAAAACAACGTCTAGTCTAGACGCCTTAAATAATAGTACTTAGGTACTCTGAAAATTAAATTTGTTAAGTTAATAATTAGTTGGTTCTTATTATTTTCTTTTGTTAGGTGTAGCGACTAATAAAGATTACTAATAAAAATTTCATTTTATTACTTCCTCTACCAACCTATCTTTGTTGACTTTTTAAAACGTAACTTTGAATCTTATAATAGGTATATATTATACCTATCTATAGGTATGTATACCTACCTATAGGAAGCATGGTAGATATCATAGTAGGTAGGTACTATGGTCTACAAGCTTTTGAGGATTGAGAGAGAACTATTAGATAGGATTATGTAGGTAATACCTACCTATATTGCTATGTAATCTAATTGGATATGCCGTATAATATAAAACTTCTGTGAAAGGACTAAATGTAGGTTGGTACCTATCTATATTAATTTAGGAAGCAATATACCTGTATATAAGTAGATTTTACTGGAGGACGAATCATCGAAATGTTGGTGGTAGGTTATCTATAATTTTAAAAAACAACACATAACACACACACAACAACAACACATAAAACATAGAACACGTTCAGCTGCTTCTCTTCCCGGGCATGTCGTAAAAACCGACAGAGGGATTGTGTCCTCTAACATGATGGACTAATGTTATGGGCGATAGGCTGATCCCTTATCACCATAAGGTTCATCATATCCATCTTTGGAATTCGTATCAACAGTGGCTGCAAGTTGTCTTTGATTGCTTGTGGCTCTGCCCACCCCATTGGGGATTGCGGGCGTGAGTTTATGTATGTATGTATGTTAAAAAACAAAAAAAAAAACTGTAGGGGAAACCTAGTCACAATGTCTGATGTTGAATAAAATTGCATAAAACTTTGTTAAAAAGAGTGTACATTACATACTTAATCATAAGTGATAGGTAAATATACATAAGTAACCAGTTGCATTTAGGTTATTTTAATAACCTTGATATAGTTTATAGGTTCATTTCCAATGTCTATTGTAGTGGTATCATCAACCAGAAAATTTTCATCTGTATTTTAAAATTTCCGTCATTTATTTTTTTATTACAAAATTAAAAGAGCAATCAAGCCGTATCCAACAAACAAAAATTCCTGTTATAGAGGCTTTTGTCCCGTGTTTTAACAAAAAATGTAAAATACATTTTATTCTACAAAATGGGATTTTTCTATTGTAAATATCTACATAATATTATACCGTGTCGTTTTTTGTTGAACGCAACAATGATAGCGTTGCCAATTAAAAGGACGAAAGCTTCTGCTGATACCTATCTATACCTATTATGTTCATGCATGAAAGGGTTAATAAAGTACGAGTACCTAATAGTTATAATAATGATATAGAGAGGAAGGGGAAGACCAAGAAGAGCTTACATGGAACAGATTAAAGAGACGGCGAACGTCGTGTCTTATAAGGAGGTAAAGAAATTGGTCTTTGATAGACAAGGATGGAGAATACTACACCGACAAGAGCGTGGCTCTTAAATTTGTGATGAATATAGATGATGATGTCCTTTGATTGTGGATTATTTAAAGGCAGTCGTAAGTCTTATCTAGTGATCGGATATCCGGGCGCTTAGAAATCAGACATCAGAATCATTTATTCAGCGTAATTTTATTATTATGGATAAGATTTGTTGACGGTCAATTTGACATTTTTGAATCTACGTTATTTCGCAAGGTGTTATGGTTATGGCTGATGAGAAGAAATGTCAAGAAATTGCAACAACAACACATCTTTTTAATCAATGTAGTTATATTATAACAAGTTATTTAATAACTAGAGGAACACGCTTATTTGACTAAAGTATGGAAGCGGCTTCTTAAATAAATTTGAATTATAAAAATCTTGCGATGAATATGCCTACCTACCTATTTCTGTCTAGTCGGTTTGGGATTGGAATATAGTTGTGAGCTTATGTTATTGTATGTTTCCGTTACTGTACAGCAAAGTACCTATACTTGAACTGATTTATACCTACCTATTGATCCAAATGTTTGACCTCTATAGATAGAAGTTGTAAACACAGTCTAATATTATAGCAACCTAAATTATTTACTGCCAGCTGGACGTTAACCTACTAAATCTGGTAATTTTATGAAAATACACAGAACAAAGAGCAATAAGGCCGCCTATTGTGCTTCTCTTGTCACTTTTGTAATTGTTTTTAGTCTTGTGTTTATAATAATAAAATAATACATTCTTGTTGGCTTCGGCCCCACGCACGCCTTCCAAAAGTCCGGGACTCCGTAGTCCCGAGATATGGAAATGACAAACATAATAATAATAACTCCCAACCGGTCCATTAACTCCCACCCCAATAGCCCAGCTCTCTTTGTCCCCATAATCTGCAATAGTCCTACACGAACCGGGGATTGTCTTTGGGTGCACTCCCATAGTGCATACTGGGATAATCGCCAGTTGGTGTCACACAAGATTTAGAGTAAATTGTCTTAAGGGACCTCTACGTGTTGGCTTAGGCTCTACCCACGCTTTCCAAAAGTCCGGGACTCCATAGTCCCGAGATATGGAAACGACATACAATAATAATAATAAATTTTAATTCAGAAAAAAACATTACTTATAACTGTTTACAAACAATCATCTTCAGACATAGTATTGGAATATAATATTTTAAATGTTATTCGACATTCTTACAAGATTAGCTGTAACTCCTGCACTAGGCAAAAGCCTGTATCGCGGAAGTCACGTTCAAACGTTACCATTATAGTTAGAACATACTATCTTAAAACTAAAACATTTTATAGAATAGGTTTATAATATACTAATAATTTGTTAATCGTTAAGGGTTTTTGTATTGTATTGTAGAATAGAACATAGGTATAATATATTATTGTAGCAATATCCTAAAGAGATTTCTTTAAAAAGTCATCATCTTGCGTTATCTCGTTGTCACGGGGTTTATAGATCAATAAAGTATATAGATATGATAAAATGTAAGTTTTTTTTATTATAAGTGACTTATTGCAGATTTTCCTCAGATGACATTAATTACTTAGTCGGGCAAATGAGAAACGCCGAGGACAAAATGTTGCAGTTTTCTCTTCTTCTTTTTTTTCGTGTGGGTTTTGAGATCAATGACCGACTTCATCAGCCCTGGTGTGATGCTTATTATTGAGCTCCGAAAGACCCCCGACATGGTACTATAGTAGCCGTGAATGATTGTTTAATGTGCTATACGAAGCGTGGAATCATTTTATTATTCGGATAATTAGGTGAATATAGGTGATTTCAGTCTGCAAAGCATGTCTTAACCAAACCATGGACAGTCTCACAAAGTGATTTTTTGTTAGACGTGTCTCCATCAGGAATCGAATCCATGACCGTGAGACCAACGCTCAATCACTGGACGACAGGGACCGTTCTAAAAGTTCTTTCTTCTCTTATAAAAAAGTAAAAAAAGAAACATCAATTTAGAAAACTGCAATATAAATTAGGCCAAATATGCTGAATATGCCATATTATGAATATGGTAGCTTATTATCGACAGTGTATTTAGGCGGAGCAAATTCAAAAGCTATTCCAATCCAAAGGTTAGTCCATGAATAGAACAATTTGCATAATTTGCATGTCAATTTTGAAATACTGACCAATGCTGTGCTGTGGTATTGGGAACCGTGGTAACCTAGTTGGTAGAACGCTTAAATATTTAACGCTTTAATATTTTAAATCTTATATTTTTACCAGCTTTTCGACCCAGCTTTGCTTGTTAACAGTTTTTTCTCCCGTTCAACAGTAAAAACCCGCATATAAATTAATTTTGTGGTTCTCGAGATTAGTCCGAAAATACAGGGTATAAAACAGGGTAATACAGGGTAGGGTACGACTGTATAGACTACCTTTTATACTATGCAGTATTTATAATTACATTATGATTCAAACACCTGCTAGAATACTAAAGTGAACAAATATTAAGTACCTATTACAGTGGTGGACAAAAAAATCGACTCAAGTTTTGTGTTAGTTATGAGGCGATGGAAAAAATATTACTTGTCATATTTTTTTGTGTTTTCTGACTCTGGATACCTTCCCCTTTAAAAATTATACCTTATACTTTGTGGTATTTTATCATACATTATTGTTCTGTTTTTAAAACCTCAGTTTGAGCCGTTTTAAAGGTTTTGTATTTGGGTAATCATTTTGTCAATACGAAAAAAAGTATGGCGTGTATTGTGACTCAATACTCGAATACTGGGTAACAAGTATCGACTCGATCGAGTAGTGAGAACTGTTTAATAGAAAAGACAATTGACTATATTCAATGACAAGTTGTGACGTAATGGTGTGGATGTTGTTGACACTATGGTGTTGTTAAATAATAAAACGTGAAGTTAGGGTTCCGTCAACGAAAATAGTAATTTGTGGAATTATGTGACTTTGGATAAACGTAACTTTATTGCACATAGTATGGTAAAGTTATACATATAACAAACGTAAAATCACGTCTATTATTTACCACGGTCCTGACACACCACAGCGTCAAAAAATGTTATATTGAAGATACACTTACAGTGGCAATTTCTTTATGGCTAGGTTTGAGTATAGTAGATATCCGCGTATCGTCCCCATAGCAGAGGCAGACCGAGGACTTACATTGACCAAATTGGAGATGTCCTTAAAAAAGGTTTAATACGATCTACTCTGAACCGGCGTGCGTGTATGAAGCGATTGGTGAATGTGGAGGAAGCAAGAGAAGTGTGTCAGGATCGAAGCAAATGGAATTCTATAGTCTCTGCTTACCCCGGTGGGAAATAGGCGTGAGTTTATATATGTATGTATGTATGTCTCCATAGCATTAGTCCGATTTCACAGGGTCCGCTTACCTAACCTGAAGATTTGACAGGTCCGGTTTTTTATAGAACCGTCTGCCTGTCTAACCTTCCAACCCGCGAAGGGAAAACCAGCTATCAGAGGTTAGGTCACATACCTCCAAATGTGGATTTCCTCGAAAACAAATTCGACAAGCATTGGTTTAGGCCTGTGCTGGATTCGAATTCGAACTGAGCCACCACGGCTAGTACCTAGTAATAGAAATTCGCTAATAAGTTTTCAAAGACTATCATCAATAGTCATTTCATTCTTTGAATATTAGTGTCTTGGGTCAACCCAATACGTATTACATGTACGCACTCACAGAATTGTACCTTCGTAAACACATTTACGACTTCGATCACAAAACACCGAATTACAGTTCAAAAAGGCCAACCCATTTTGATTGTTTCAAATGTATGGTTGGAACCCTTTATTTGCCGCTCCGGATTGACCCCGGCCGTTTTTTTAGCAGTTCATAAATATGAAATAGGACCACTGACTACTCACTTGTTTTTTACCCAGCAATACTGTGGCTATACACAAACACACAAAAAGATCTATTTGATATAAAGTTATCTAATATCTACGTTTCACACCCACAGCGTAGGTTTTTAGAACAATAAAATAAAAGATTACGGCTAATGTATTCATCTGCTTATCTTCATGGTACAGGTACAGTCATGAGCAATATAATGTACCCACTTTAGGACTCTGTCGCACTAACATATTTGACATTTAGTGAGACTTACAGTTCAATTTGTCAAAATAGTTAATGTGCCACGGTACCAAAGTGTATACGGTCACGAGCATTAATATGTATATGTCGTGGCCAGATCATAGAATTGACCATTTCATGAAATGATCGACCATTTCATGAAATGGTCGTATTTCATGAAATGGCCAACTTCAACTGACCATATCGTTGAAACGTCAGCGTTTAATGATATTTCCATCCACGTTTGGCCATATCATTAATGTAGGGTGTCCATGATAAGTGGTGTAATAAAAACGCGAAATAAGATAGGAAATAAAATGTATTACTCTAGTACAAAGTACAAAAATGTTTAAAAGTCAATTAAAAATTAAAAAGTCGTTTTCGATTAACGGAGTGTTGATGTAGTTGACATATACGCCGTAACTGCATCTCGCTTTGAAGTCGTCGTCATATTTTTTGACACTATTTCATGCCATTGGTCATCATTCAGTATACTTTTCGTGTGTAAGATAAACATACTGGCGGCGTAGGGGTGGCCCAAGGGCCACCCCCGCCGCACCCTAACCTACTGTTATGCCTTGTAAAAATTATAAAAAAAAAAGGATTATGATAATTTAAATTATGACAAAAACATTTATGCGTTTTAATAGAATCCTGTTTCAAGTAGTTAATGCCATCTGCGGCATATCTACAATAAGTCACTTCAAAAAAAGAAACTTTACGGACAGTAGGATCGTCTATATTTTTCTTTTTTAAAATTAATATCTCTTCATTCGCAGTTTTAATTATATCATATTTTGAAATCCAATAATAGTCCATTGATTTACGTAGCGTGGTCACTCGACCTTCATTATTTGCCATATAACCTAAAAATAAAAATAAAGTTGCTGTCTACTGTTAATACGAGTTTTTCTTTTCACTTTAGTGTCAAAACATTGCTTCAATGCACTTTTATCTTGTATTTGCTCATTATTATTCGTATTATTCGCGTTCACACAAGAATAATTATTGTCCGCCGCCATTATGCAAAACATAAACAAAGCGACACCAGCGCCACTACCGGTGGATAATGTTACTATTTTACGATATGATCGCTAACGTTTGGCCATATCATGAAGTAATCATGCATTTAGTTGGTCATATCGTTAAACGTTTTGTGTTCATTGATCTGGCCAAACCACATCATGATGTGGCCAACGAATGTTGTTCTATTTCATGAAATACGACCATTTCATGAAATGGTCGATCATTTCATGAAATGATCAATTCTATGATATGGCCACGATATATACACCATGTCACATTAACTTTTTAGACAAATTGAACTGTAAGTCTCACTAAATGTCAAATATGTTAGTGCGACAGAGTCCTAAAGTGGGTACATTTTATTGCTCAGGACTGTACATATTAATGCTCGTGACCGTACGTTCATATATTATTGTTATCATTATCACTGACGATGAATTAATGGGGATCTAAGCGTGACGATAGTAAAGTTACTAGTGAACCGGTTTCGTAATTAAGTACTTAGGTTTACTTATTGGTAAGTACATAATACATTCAAATTCAAATTGTTTATTGTGAATTCAAATCATAATAATGTCATCAAATGACTGCAGATACACACTTGGTACTGACTGAACACCGAAGATGAATGTGACGTCAGTTTGGTTAGGACCATGCCATAGGAGAAAGAGGTTGGAAGGGCCAAATGAGCCTGAAACGCGCCCCATACAAGTATGAGCAAATAATTCGTACTTCAAAGGGCATTGAACATTTCACTATGGAGGCTGGCATAGCCTGGTGGCGCCACCTAGCGGATTTTTTAAAACTGCGGCGCACGATGAAACCTGTGCATATCGATAGGGGGCACTTTTCTGAACAAAAAAGCTTTAATGAACCTATGCTCTAAAGCGTCACGTTTTCAAGATATTTAGCTTGAAAGTTCCGAAAAGTGTTGTATGAACAAATCGATTTTACTTTTATATGCAATTGGAATATAGTGACTAAGTGATTATGCATGGAATATTAGTGTTTAATATACCACATATTTACTTTATTGAAAAATAAATAAATAGAAAATAGGTAAAATAAATATCTATAACTTACTTTTATGTGTAACTTAAAAGAAATCCAGAAACGCGTCGTGAGATGTACAGCTCATGACTTATTCTCGTGGTAATCACGCTCAAAGTTATTTGCTATGATTGTCTAACAATTTCACACTTTTTGAGTTTTTATGTTTATTCAATGAAAGGCAGCTTAAATGTCTAATCACAGTGAAAGCAGGTGGGGTGTGAAAATTCGCTTTTAGGACTACTTTACTTTACAGCAGTGTATGGAACATACCTAGTTCGTATAGACACACCAACGGGGTGTGTGCCTTCAATGCAACGGGACCTTAAGCTGTTTAGTTCATAACAATCATATTACATGAACACATTGTTCAATTATTCATCGATTTTCTTAGTTGTGTTTTTATAAGTATGAAATAAAACATCGTAAAAGTAGTCATATAGTTATTTATATTTTGCTTAAAATGAAATCAATACTAATTGTTATTGAATACATACAGTGTATATACTTATAACAAATAGGCTTTTTTTATACAAATTCGTACCTATTAGGATAATGAATATCAGTCTTCTTGAATAATCAATCTTCTTCTTCATCAGAAATAATAACTTGATCTAAAAAGGCAGCAGGGGGTTGAATTTCTTGGTGCCGAGCCCATCCCATATACCAAACTATGCACATGACATGAGCACAGCACCCGAGTGTCCGTTTTCCAACTATACAGCTGCAATAGTGACCGACAAGTTTATTTCTGTTTTTCAAACTATTATTTAGCAAGATATATACAAAATAAATTCTGTTGCTCTGGTGCCTCGAGAGTATTTTAGCTCTTGTCAGCCAAGGATCACAAACTACTATGTTGTATTGATTTAAATTATAGTCAACTTCAAAATCTTCATACACTTCAATGAAAAACGTTCCGTTTTCTTTTAGGTGTTCGCCATAGTAGCTTCTTGCCTGCGTCACTTGATACGGCCCCAGAGACATTATCAACAGATCCTCATATGATAAGATGGGAAACTGTTGAAAGCCTTCACTTGAGTTCATAGCTTGGAAAGCGGCTCTGCGTTGATTTAAATTGTTTTGTATTACAAACTCGCACAGATAGTTTGGGGCGTCGTGCTTAAGGTATATATCGTTGATTATTTCATTTACGAGTGGGTGATCTGTCACCCGTTTTCCGAAGGCATTTATTAGGGCGCAAGCAATCCTCACTTCCTCTTTTAAATGTGGCATATTCGGTATTGCGTAGTTAGCTGGAAACGATAAGAATACTGTTCCATCAATAATGAAGTAAGTACGTCACATTTAGACTGCGTTTCCACCAGTAACATGCTAGATGCTACGTTGCATACCCTACAATCGGGTTCATTGTGCCGATCAGAATCAGACCCAATTATCTGATTGGTGGATATTAAACCTAGCAACGTAGCACATGTCAGATGAAAAAACAGCCTTACCGTTGTGCTTGCATTAATATGAACTGATTACTCTCTACTGTTACAAAAAATGCAAATATCATTTATTATACATAATTAAGTGGTAATAGTTGGCTATAAAATCTATTGAAAGCGTAAGTCTGGTACACAAGTGATACGCTTGGCGTAAGAGCTATCTCTGGCTAATTATAATAGAGATAAGTTGACGACTTTCTGTTAAAAATGTTTTGCGTTGATTACACTCCGTCTAAGACGCTACATAATGAGAGCTTCGATAAAGTAGGATATATATTATTTTCATACACGAATTTTTTTTCATATGACATTTCGATTATGAAAAGCACGATTGAGAAACGAGCCGAATTATACATTGTCATTTTATGTATTATACTGACCAGGGACTATAATATAGATACCAGATACACTGCATACTGAGATTTTTAATTTTTGCAATGTTCAAATAAGATTACTTAGCTCTCGATCGTCAAATAAGTGGCGAGCATAATTCAGGATGTTGGGGTGCCTAGCAATATAATCTTCATTTGTCAAGTAAGACTATATAGGACGCCGAGATCTTCGGCGCGGGCCACGAACAGTGCTTACACCACAACAAAAAACATTGCTTGGCACCAACATGACTGGACATCTTGCCAAGACAACAACAACAAATTCAACAATAACACTAACAAAGTCAACAAAAATACTAACAAACTCAAGAGGAATATTAACAAACTCAACAGTGGTAACAAATACAACAGAATGAACAGGATAGAGTCTCAGAACAGAGAAAAGCGCGTGCGCACGTTGAAGATGAAAGTGGCAAACTGACTGAAAGTTCACCCGGCTGCCAATCGTCCTATTGTATTTATTGTATGATGTTGTCTCACTCACACTTATTGTATGGCTATTCGCTATCCTTGTTGATTCCGCCGAAATAACAGAAATTCGTGCAACTTTAAACAAAGGACCTCCATTTTCGTAGTTCCTGGAATTAAACGAGAAAGCAAAATGGCAGTTAATAAGTACACCATTTTGTTTCTCTTACACAGATTTCTTAAACTTCGAGAATTCTGCTTTTTAACGAGTACTAATGATGCCGCACTAAACGCATTGCGTTTATAAAAATGTAAACTTTATTTTATATTTCATTAGATCCTATCGTTGTGTCAAGTAAAATCAAGTTAAGGAGTAAATGACGCCTATATCATACATAACACAAACTGATAAACTCAGTTTGCAATTAGTAACCTTAGATAAGGTGTGCACAGTTAAGTACCTATGTACTTCCTATATAATGTAGCAAAGACAAAAACCATTAATGTTGTTGCAAGTATTTATTAATTTCATTTTTTCAATAAGATAAATATGTTGTATATTAAATAATGTTTCATGTATAATCAATCACTTTGTCACTATATTACGATTGTATATAGATAAATAGTAAAATCGATTTATCCATACGACACTTTTCGTAACTTTCAAGCTAGATATCTTGAAAACGTGACACTTTAGAGCATAGGTCCATTAAAGCTTTTTTGTTCAGACAAGTGTCCCCTATCGATTTGCACAGGTTTCATCGTGCGCCGCAGTTTTAAAAAATCCGCTAGGTGGCGCCACTGAGATATGCCAGAAAGGTTCATAGCCCTTTGCACTCCACTCGTCCGCAAACTTTACGACACATTGAGCTCCGCAATAGTATATTAAAAGGTCGTCTTGTGCATTACAACTTACAGAACAAAAAATCAAATATCGACATTCATGCAAGGAGATCCCTCCTTATCACAGGAATGCTAAAAATCTTAATTTGATCGGCTATTTATCAAAAATATACGTATACTTTTGTATGCACTATCTTATGAAAAGTAATTATAAAATTGCAGTGTATTACATAAAATATACATTGCCAGTAAAGAGGTTATGGAATTTGAGAAGCAGTAGAGCTATCGTAGTTGTCTGTTTGCAGGAGTAGTAGTAAAAGAGAGCGGAGTTGAACCGGCGGCGACAGCGGTTCTCGTACAAAATGCGCGTTAGGGCCTTTCCATTCTCTTTCTTTTATTCAGTGGTTAGGACATTAGTACAGGCCGATCACCTGATTGTCCGAAATTAACATGATCTGTGCTTCCGTGGCTCTCGGCTACTACTAACTGATGAAGTTATGTAAAGTCTTTGGTGGCTAAACAACCTCCTAATTTGGTGGATAACAGACACATGCATCTTTTATATTCGCTTTTGGGTATCTATATGGACCCTTTTTATTACAACCAGACACAATTACATCTTCCACCCATTACTATTCTGATCAAAAATAAAGAGAAGCAATATAGGTACCAACATAATTCTATATGATTCTAATGTGATCCAAATATTTTATATACCCGAGATCCAAGTAATGAGGAAATAGAAAATTATTACGTTTAAACTGAACAACGCCATCTATATTGTTTTTGGTGAACGTAGCCTGGAAAGTCCTTCACTGCAAGTGAAATCGAGCAGTTCAACTGAAATAAAGTTACATCTGTATCTGCCAGTATTGGCACCAATAAGTAATCAAAATGAAGAACATAAAAGTGGTACCATCAGCACTATATAAATACCCATGTTCTAAATTTGAATTTGGGATGTGAGTTTACTTTGCCTGTTTACTTATTCCGTGTGAACACACATATTTACCCCCTGACCCGCTCGTAGCGTTCCTACATTAATAAAATCTTATCACACACTCATTTAAATTGAATTAGGTAGCTACTTGCTTATTCTTCGTTCATACTGGCTACTGTTTTGTATACAAAATTGTTATTTAATTACGTTCATATTTTAGCTTCTTTGCTGAAGAGCGAAGAAAAAATATACATCGCGTTAAGCTGCTGGTTTACCCGGGTTGTTGTAACACCGACAAAGGTTAATTCCTGCTTTCTATTCCATCTTTTTTTATTTCTTCCGTCCATTTTAACATAGTCGACGATTATACGGGTAATGACCTGATCACTTATCACAACACGTCATGTAGAAGATGGATCTTAGGCCTTAAAATTATTAGTAGCATTAAGGTTATCTGATTACTGGTCGCTTGCATATTTAGTAACAGTGCATAATGCAACGCACACACTCGTCCTGGTTTGACAAGAGCTGCGGGTTGAAGTCCCGTACGAGTCAGAATTTTTTTTCGATTTAAATTTTTTGCTTAATGCATCTAGTAGGTATTGAAGATCGTAATATATTAAAAAAAGTTGTGCTCTTATTCTTTGGAATGAATATAAATTATAAAAAAAATAATTATTTATTTATTTACTTATATCTAATAGTACAAACACATCACCATTACAGGCAAGCCCAATGCGATGATGGAAAAACAAGGATCCTTTGTTTCCCAAACAAAATTAACAAAAATGAATAAAAACTATATGACAGAAAATAACAACTTTACAAACAATATTAACAAAAAAAAACATATACCATTAACTATTATTTAAAATTATTTAAAGTAGAATTAAGATAAATGAAAGTGGTACGGTCTAAAATCTGAATAACAGCAGTAATTCCACCATTATAATTATATGCACATGACTACATATCAAGTGTTAGGCCATCCCATTACTATTAAATAACAAAACTTACAACTAAGAATTATTAACAACAATAACAATAAATTAAAGGATGTCAAATATTATGTCAATATTTAAAAATAAACTTCTATAAAAAATAAAACCACTATTATTTCTATGTAGTTAAAGAGGAAGTCGTTTATTTTTTTTATATCCCTACCACATATCATATTAGAGTTTGGATAGATGTTCGGGTTGAACGTTTATGACGAACTATCTACCTAAGCATGGAACATTCGAAGTTTTGTCCTTCTTCACCGTCTGCTTAACTTTTTAGTTTACACAAAAAATCGCCCAAAAGGTACAGACAATATGCTGTGTCCCTTCTTAAGTACTTATAAGAACAACGTACAACGAAATATCTGACCCGAAGTAGCGCTTAAAGGGAAAGAAATATAAAGTTACCCACTTATGTATTCTGCGGCGGCTTCGGAAGCCGTGTTAGATTACATTGTGGTGGTACACAAGATGCGGACGACAGTGGAAAGTCTTTGTTACTTCGACAGGGTCACCTTCTTAGGACGGAGCTAGGGTCAGTTCCAGTCAAGGGCGATACATTTTTGCCTACTTATATCAAAAAGTTGAGGAAAACGTAACGTAGTCTTTCGGTTCGTGTATGATCACAAGAATCAGAGGCGAGAAGGAAGATTTCAATACTGGTATTATTGTTAAGAGTTACCAGTGTACGATACTATATTATACAGGGTGTTAGTGACATCGTAACGATAACTTTCAGAGATGATTCAGGCCATAGTTCTGAGTTGATATCAAGTGGAGTTTTCCATCGCAGAAGTATGGAACGTAATTACAACGGGATAAATCGGGAACTGAAAATATAAACTCAACTGAGACATCTCGTTGAAAGTGGGGATATATTGTTAAGTTAAAGTCTGGGGAATTCATATCAATTTATAATACCCTAAGGCAAAATATTATGCAATACAAATATTTGTAAGCAGACTGGGGATCCAGCCATTCTAGACAGGGCTTACGTGTAAACGATTATATTTTTATTAAAAGTATTAACGATCCCAGGTAAAAGGGTCCAGATAAATGCTCTGGATACGTGGCTGGCCCTGCTACCTGAATGTGATCTCGACTCGACCCTGGGTCGTAATAATTTGTTGGGTCGTGATAACAACTCGACGGCATTTCGGCTACCTTATGTAAACTACGTACGGTAATGGTTTTGGTGAGAGGTCAGAATACTCCGAATGTGACTTTTTTCTATCATAGGCCTATTGTTGGCTGAAGTTCGCGAACTATTTTGGGAGCGTTGAGAACCATATTCATCCCATCTGGCATAAATCTAACCTGTAGGCTCTGCACGGTGACGGGCCTCGCGTGGCGCGTGTTATATCGAGGCCTTCGACCAATAGCTGTTTGACGTCCATCTACGTAGATAGCATTTGTATCGTTTATTGGTCGAAAGCGCTTAATATAATTCGCGCTGTTGTCATGCAGACCCGGCTGAATGGTCATTATACTAAGGCTAACAGCAAAGTCATCAAAATGACTCTTGATTCATAATTGGAATGCCACTTTTCGTATAGGTGGACTACTGTGACATGTTGCTGTGGTTTTTCTTACTCAAATAGGGACCCTATCTCACTAGAATACCTTGAAATTACACGGCTTTCGGTTGCCAGTAACTATGTTGTGCAACCAGGTGAGATATCCTTTATTTATACAAGTGTACACATTTTGTTAGTGGCGTTACTATGATGTTCTAGTGAGTTAGGTTCCTAAAAGCCCGAGTTTATGTGTGTATAAAGACACATTACGTAGTAAGAATTTGTCGAGATTATGATCACCAAAGCCAAGTCAAACAGCCAAACATTAAAATGGCCGATACTCAACTACAACGAACTCGTATAAAAACAAAACTTTCAACTTTGTCTCGTTAAAACTTGCGAAATTGTTATCAGTTTTATCTTTCCGAAAAGTTTACCGTTTAATAATTAACTGAAGTCGGCAGAAGTCGATAATGAACGGAATGTAAATAACTTGACAAGCAATTCGTGATAATATTTTGTCGTCTATGATATTTTATTTTCATCTTATTTATTTTTATTTTTGCTGTTTAGTTAGGTAAGGGCGACAACTTGAGGATGAATTATTATTTTTTTACAGGTACATAGGCTTATAAGGCTAACTTGGTAGTTAAACATAAGTATAATCTACTTCTCCTATCTACTAATATTATAAAGGGGAAAGATTTGTACGTATATTAGTAACGAACAAACTGAAAAATACTTAATCGCTTTGAAAAAATATTTCACTATTAGAAAGTTACATTCTCCCTGAGTAACATAGGGTATATTTATCTCTAGAAAAAAATAGTAAATCCAATAAAATATATATAAAAGTAAAAAAAAAATACTACATAAATCTTGTATTGCATTTATATACTTTCTTTTTCTCTAGCATATCGTGACCCTCTGCTGAGCAAGGGCCTCCCCTTTCCTTTTCTACAGTCCCCTTCAAATGCATCCTGATGGGATTTCATACACATAAGTACATTCATTACATTACATTTACTCAGAAATCAGAATCATTTATTCAACGTAATTATCATGGATAAACTTGTTGAAGGTCAATATAACATTTTTGAATTTACGTCCTTTCGCAAGGTGTTATGGCTGAGGAAAAGAAATTACAAGAACAAGTTATTTAATAACTAGAGGAACACATTTAATACAAGACATTTGCATTTATCCTAAAATGATTAAAAATGTCCTCCCGTGGAAAGCCGCTCGAGTTATTATACAATTAGAAAGAGAATGTCGGTAGGTAGGGGTATGAAGAAAATTAGGAAAATGTATAAGACGACGGTTAATTGAAAGGGTTAGTGCTTACGTAGTGTGTGGAAGACCTAAAAGGACCTACGTCAACGAAAAAGGTCTAGCGATCTATCACTAACGCACGTGTAGGTAAGAAGCAATTCATTACTGTGGATTACCTACGCTAAAGGAATCTAGGGTTACAATTTCGATATTAAGAACAATTACTTCAGTACAATTAGTGATTACATTTCAAAAAAATACCTTTTTACAATTGGGTAGCTTCCTAGGTGAAAGATAAATTATGAAATTCTTTTTTCTATTTACTTAACTCATTTATGAATTTTAACAAAGAAAAATGTAAAAATAATGACGACATTTGTCATGTTTTTCTATGACGTCACAGGTTGCTTTTTCATACAAATTCCATATCGGAATTTCGGCACTAATTGAGTTTGCGTGCTGCACCTTATACGACATCGCTGCTTTAGACCAGCCTGGATCTTGATCAAATGCATTCAAATATTTTTATAAAAAAAAAAACAACATCTTCAATGCGCGGTAAGAAGTGTGATGTTCATTAGCGTAGTGATGAAGTCGAGATTAAGTCGATCGATTCTTTTCTATCTGACAGTACCTAAGATCTGATGAAAGTCAAAAAGGGATAGGGCTAACATACGCAACGTGATAAAATTGTCACGGTCATTTTATCGATTCCAATGATATAATTATGTCGTTTTGTCGATTAGTGCTAATATATGAACCCAAATAAGTTATGTTGTCCTGTCAAAATACGAACGAAATCACGTGACATGCATATTAGGGAAAAAAGAAATATCGATTTCAACAAAATGTATTTTTAATCGATCTATAATTTTATCAAGTTGCACATGTTAGCCCTGCTGGTGAAGTGTACCTTTTATACAACACCATAACGTTGTCTTATAGTGAAAAACGCCTTTTTAAAAATCAGATTTTGATGTGATTTTCTGCTACAAAAAAAATATATACTTTATTTCGGACAATTTTACATCCATATTGCTGACAAACATAAACACAAAAGAAAATAAAATAGTAATAAATAGGTATTTAAAACTAGAATTCGCCATAATGGCACACGCCGAGACCCAGATGCCGATGGGTCCAGTGCTTAATAACTTAGATTGTTTACAAAACCTACATTGTTTCAATTAATTTAGTTTCGGTTAAAAATTGGGACAACGAATTTTTCCATGGATTGAAAGTAGCTTATCTATTGCGCGGTCTTGTTAAAATCACATCTGAATGAGATTTTTTAATAAAAGCGTTTACATGTTTTTAACTATTATGGAGACTCGATGATTAAGTACATTTTGTTGGTAGCAGTGTCTGTAATTATTAACAATGCGTACTTTACAGTATGTAAGGCATGACAATGGACCTTAATGGAAACACTCATAGCCTTAAAACATTCCGGTGAAATATTAAATGTTTTAACTATTCTCATACTTACATTTGGCGAATTTATAAGGTTTAGTACTACCACAGAGTTACTTAAGTCTACAAAGGTTTTCTGTGATCAAAGGTAACGTTTTCTTTTCAGTGTCATTTTTTGAATTGTGTAAAATTGTTCTGAATTATTAAATTTGTAGGTACTCACAGAGATTCCTTCATGCAATGTAAAGGATTTTGTTTAAGTTACTTATGCTTACATAAGTACTTATAAAGTATCCCCTCAACATACTTTTACCTTCTTCATTGAGTATATTTATATTTTTTTATTTTTTGTGGTTTCTATAGGCATGAGATTGACTATTAATATTTATTAAAAACTCGCAGAATGTAGACTGGGCTCGAACCTGTAACATTTATACGCAAACCTTGAGCACGACCACGATGCCCTAGCGTGCTTGACCACCTTCTTACTTGTTTTGTTTGTACCGCTTCAAAAAAGGAGGATACTCTCAAATCAGGTTTAGGCACAATGCTTTCAAATGATTATTGTACATAGTACTGGGTGTTAGTGACATCGTAACGAATACTCAGGGGGATGATTCAGACCATGATTCTGAGTTAATATCAGGTGGAATTTTTCGTCGCAAAATTCATGTTTTTTTTTTAGTTTTTTTAAATTATTTTCAATTCTATACTTTTGCGATGGAAAATTCCACTTGATATTAACTCAGAATAATCAGCTGAATCATCCCCCTCAGTATTCGTTACGATGTCACTTACACCCCGCACAAGTACATACAGTAGCCATACAAGTAGGTATGGGTGCTAGTGACAACGTAACGAATACTGAGGGGGATGGTTCAGACCATGATTCTGAGTTGATATCAACTGGAATTTTCAGTCTGAATATTCATGAAAATTTTTGTGTTTTTTTTTAATTATTTTCAGTTCCATACTTTTGCGACGGAAAATTCCACTTGATATCAACTCAGAATCATGGCCTGAATCATCCCTCAAAGTTTTCGTTACGATGTCACTAACACCCGTATAGCTGCTTTTTTTATAACTCTCACCTTGTTCGTAAGTGAGGTGAGGATATTGTGGGCAGATTAGGTAATAGTTAGAGCTACTACTATTAAAAAAAAACCTTATTAGTTCATACACTTTTATATCGACATCCAACACTTACATTTTGTTTCGATTATCTACTAATTATCAGCATTTATTCAATATGACTAATATAATTAAATACCTATCTGTAGTTCAACCATGACCAATCCTTTTCGCTCCCGATCGCCAACTGTCTCCTTTTCTTGTTTTCTTCTTAAAAATGTCCGCCTTTTTTTTTTAAAGGACTGGAGCATAGAGTTTTGGCCAAAGGAGTCTTTACTATGTTCAAGGATAACTCTACGTACCTTGTGGTACGTAGTAATTGTTTGTATGTAAATTAAGACCTTCGTACTATTTTTACTAAAATGATTTTGTAACAAGCATGTTTCCCGTCGTGTTTCATTTATTCCCAAGTCTAAAAATGTGCACGTCCGCTTTACAATTCAGATATTTATAATTTATGTAGGCCTCATAAATTATGATATTTATATACGCCGCCAATATTGAGGTTATCTTAAACGATAGGTTATCAATCCAAGGTTATCTAAACGTTGCATTGATAAGAAAATAAACAGCATTTAAATCAAGGATACAAATTTTAAGATGCAGTTTCATAAAAGTACCTATACTTATTGCTTCTGTAAATAAAAGTTCGAGGAATTTACGCTAATTTCAAAGCCAGTATTGGAATTGAATGTTAGTACCTAATAATAATGCAACAGCCTCTATTATTTAGTAGTTAGATCGTTACGCACACGATCTGGAGATCTGGTTTCAATACCCGATGGGGACATTGTCGGAAATCTTTGTGAGACTGTCCTTTGTTTCACTAGAGTATTGCAGGCTGAATAACCAGCTTGTTCGAAAATGTAAGATGATTTCGTACTTCGTAAGGGACTCCAGGCTACTAGCCCAAAGGCCTCACCCTCGCGTTGGATCTGTATATGCTCCACTCCCTCTCCGATTGATTTAAGAGCGGCCTGTGCCCAGCAGTGGGACGTATACAGGCTGTTTATGTTATGTAATATTAACGTAAAAAAATATTTTCTAGTAGTCTGTTCGAATTTTAAGTAGGAAAATGTTGATATTGTTGTTGTTTGTTGTTGGTTTTTTTCTGTGTATTGATTACCGTGTGGTTTCTATCCTGTGTTGAATGATATGTACCTGTCTGTCTGTGTCTGTGGTGTCTGGAAGTAATAAATGTTTCTTTCTTTATATTCTTCTAGGTTTGGTCTTGTAGGTGTCTTAGATGGATTAGACTGTTTATGACTGAGTAATATATATTTATGTACCTCTTCCACTACGGACTGCTAAGCTGCTGCTGATAGCTTAGCATTTTTAATCAAAAGTAGCTGCAAATTGTTACTTCTGGCCGAACTAATGCAGTGGGGATTAGAGATTGCCGGCGCTCTTTAGCTGTAGGTATGTACGGTCACGAGTACTAATATGTATACACTTTGAAACCATGTCACATTATTTTTTTGACAAATTAAACCGTAAGTCTCATTAAATGTCAAATATGATAGTGCGACAGGGTTCTACAGTGGGTACATGATATTGCTCTTGACTGTACATACATAAGATCACGCCTATTTCCCGTTGGGGTAGGCAGAGGCCACGGAATTTTACTCACGACGATCCTGACACACCATTTTCTCTTCTTACACTCTTATCAAAGACTTCTTGCATGGTCGCCGGTTTAGAGTACACTTGAGCTGACCTTTCTTTTAAACATCCTGGATGTGATCGCACATACATAAGTATGTATAATAAATGCATTTCACTATGTCTTAGAAGTTGACAGCAAAGAATTATACCTATATTATTATCACATTTAGCCGTATAATAAGAGTTTCTCACAGTAACAAGAAAGGATAAGAAACCAATCCAAAGAATGAAAACGAAATTCAAACTTTTTAAATTCGAAATTGCTTTGGAAATATGAGAGAAACAAGAATTTCACATTTCCTCTAACTTTTGGGAAGTTCAGTTCAGATTTGTAAACAGTATTTATTTTCTATTCCACGCCTGTTTTAATAACTTAACACAAACTCACGACTATATACCAAATTGGGGTAGTCAGAGATACATCCATTGCAAGACGAACTGAGTACCTACCCACGATTCACCGCGTTTTCTGTTAGGTTAATGTGATGGTGAGTCGTATTACGGTGTATAATGTAGTACATTGTTAGTAAAAAAAAATGGTAAGTTTTTTTTTATAAAATGTTACCTCAAAAGCATAAATTCATTATGTTGCCTGCCATTTGATGGGCAGCACACTCCTATTTACCTACTTACAGCAAAATTATGAACGTTTGACAACAGTCAAGTAATTTCATTGCCTGAATTTTTCACGTAATTTGCCTTGGATGCCATTAATTCCATTAGCATTGAGACTTCTAACTAGGTACCAAATTCAAGAAAACAGTTTATTGATAAGCGCTCAAAAAAGAAAATATCAACCATACCGACGGGGTTGGTTCAACTAAACGTTTCAGTATTCCTGGGCAGTTTTCCCATATGTAACGACACGAGTTATTTCTTTATTATTTCTGCAAAAGAATTTCGACTTTAGGTATCAATCACCATCATATAGACTACTAGGCCTTTCATCGTCGCATTTAAGAGCCACACTCTTGTTGATTTGTCCATGCTACTTTTTTAAGGAAAAATAGAGCAGAGGTGGAAACTGCCTTCTGCCCCGCAATACTCTTTCTGACGCGAGTGGGAGCCATCCCAGAGTAATCTATTTCAAAGCCATACTAGGACTTCTGTCCTGCGACTCTGAATAGTACTGACAGTTAATGCTGCCCTCTGTCAGGCTTTTATCCTACCTTTATAGGCCTACGTCTACTGAAAAGGATTTAAGAGTGTCTACGAGGCACTATCGATCAACGGTTTTAAAAATATTACAAATTAAAAACTCGACCGAACTGTGTACCTATACGTCCTTTATCGATCAAACTAAACAGCAAAAACCCCAACATTTCTCAGCATCGTGAATAGGAAACTGCTATTGTTAAATATACGGTATTTGCATAACAATGGAATTGAACTATGCAGATAACGTTTCAATGTACTTAGTGGTTAAGATTGTTGTTGGTAGTTCAATACCTAGTCTGGAAAAGAAAAATCTTTGAATAGTCCGTTTTCCTTTTCATCCCTGATACCTATTATATCATTAGAAAAGAGATAAGGCGAGGTTAACCAAGCTCATTCCAAGCTCGTATCGGTGCTGGGTGGAGGGTGTCCCTTTATGTGCCGGGAGCATTTGCCGGAAGTAAAAAGGCACAAAACTTATGTAAAAAGACCTTTATTACCTAACCTTTAGGCAGATAAGACCTGAGTACATGAAAGAAAAACACTCCTATGAAAAAGAAAAATGGCCAATGTCCTTACTAATAAGGAGTTTTTACAACGGGACGGAACGGGTTAGTTTTTCCCACTTTGGAAACAATTCGGGAACGGCACACCGCTGGTCCCTTCTATACGTGGTATTATGGTTTATTCTATTTCACAGCTCAAACTCAAACTCTCCAACTTCATCATGCCATAGAGGGCGCAATGGTATAGTCGATTTATTTCTATGACACGTCTGTGATGAGAATCAATCGAGGTTGATCATCCACCTCGTAACCCATAGAAGAAGAATCAGTTAAACTTTCCAGCTTAAGGTGAACGCGCACCACGACGCGCCGCGGGAGCCGCATGCTCCGAAATCATTTCATTTCATGCGGCAAAATGCGGTACGGATAGGTGCGCGATGGTGCATACGCTTTCATACAACATACATACATAACGTCGCACTGCTGGGCACAGGCCCCCCCTCAATCAACCGGAGGGGGCATGGAGCATACTCCACCACGCTGCTCCACTGCGGGTTAGAACAAAGATTTATATGACTTCGGCGGCGGTTCTACGTGCGCGTTCACCTTTAGAGTTCATGTAGGTATTTAAATAGGAATATACAAATAGGCCCAGCATACATACATAGGTATAGCAATATTTACATATTGCGGTTATTTTTAACGAAATCTTGTAACATTACCGTCACCCGAGACTTAGCAAATGGCAGTCGTAAATTCACGTCGTGGCGTCTAAATAATAAACGCTGGGTTCCGTATGAAATATGTTATTTCGCTATGAAAGCACCCTGCTTAATGAATAAATTCGCTCACTCTACGCAAGAGGCTTTACACATTGGGGTCCGGGCTCGCGAACTTGTGAAACACTTGCTTGTAGATAAACATAGGGGTTAAACAAGATAAGAAATAATTAGTACTATAGCAAATGGAATTCTATAGTCTCTGCTTACCCCGGTGGGAAATAGGCGTGAGTTTATGTATGTATGTATGTAGTACTATAACATAAATGTACACTTGTACTTTAGGGCATTGATAGGGCAATAATTGTTACGTGTGTTACTGTTACTGCGCTGTGTCTAGCTCGACAGTCGCCAAATTAATCTGCCAAAAAACAACTGACGTCTTTAAAAAAAAAATATGAAAATTCACATAATAGAACCATGAATCTTCTAACGGCCCGGAACACACATCACAATACTTAAATATAAAGTAAAATGATAGACATTAAGTACAAAAATAAATGTTTAAACCCATTTATAATCTTTTTGAAATCACGACCAATGTATTCGCTTACATTTCTTGAAATAAAGAGGTAATGCGATTCATTTATATTAATAGATGTTAGTATACAATGTAGTACACTATTGGAATGTCATATTGTTTTTATCTTGCTTCAAGCGTACATCATACCATCATTATCAGTGTGAAGATATTCATCTCATTTTGTTTCTTATTTCTGGCCGGTAAAGTCTAAAACTAGATAGATGGCAACTTACCTTATACTTACGTCTCCTATTACATTGGCATGTGACCTTTAAGAGCTCCTTACTTAACTGTGTAACGTGGACACATATAGGTACTTAGAAGTACGACTTAAGATTCATTATTGCCTCTTAACATAGTCTGTGCCTCTAAATAATTTAAAAATATACTTACACGTCAGTATTTAATATGTTAAATATTCAATATTTGTTAAATATTTGTTTAATCAATATTTGTTAAATATTATAGATAGAATTCTATTAGAAATAAGCTGAACCGTTTGTCTGTCTTGTGTTAGTGTAATTGTCTTTATATCTTGGGGTCTTAAAAAGGCCACATTAAAGAAAGTTGTTTGCAATGCGAACTTTTATATGCGCAAATGTCAAATTCCAATGTTGCTTTTTTAGGTGAATTGCTTTAATGTGGCATTTTTAACCTCCCAAGATATAAAAACAATGTTCTGTGCAGAATAAACTGTATAAACCTCACGACTTTATCCCAAATGGGGTAATTAGAGATACACCCATCTAAAGATTATATACTTACATTTATATTTTATTAAAATTGTTCATATTTTATTTTATAAAAAATGTGTGTAAATGTATATGTTAAAATGTATGTATGTATAGTTTATAATTTATATAGATTGTTTGTTTTTTACGGTAAATGCTGTGTACGCATGTAATTGGTAAGTGTTTCTTTTTATAATGCTGTTTATAAAAGTTTATAATATATATATATATTGCTGTTTGTGTACCTAAATAAATAAATAAGTACCTTCACTTCACCGAAGTAAAAAGTGTGGCTTACTAAGTATTCTAATATTAAATAATAATTTGTTAGTTGAGAACATTCGTATAAAACGTCAGAAGAATTGTAATATGATGTTAGAATCGGCGGCAATTAGCTCGTTGAAAAGGTTAAAAATAAATTGGGAGTTTTTTTTTATATAATTCAACTCCAATACATCACACGTCACTATCACAGCTATCAGAATCTACTTGATTACTTGTGGAAATCTGCAATGAAGGTACCTATTCGAAATTGGATCCATTCGCAAATGTCCATAAAGCCGTACAGTCAATTGGGTGATTGCCAATGTATTGGGATTTGGACAAAATTGCCTAGATTCAAAATGGTTAACACTTCTAAATATTATCTAATAGCTGTTACCCGTTTCGTTCGCGTGAAACCCTAATAATAAAACAATAAAGTTTCATATTATATACTTTGTCACCCCTTTTTACCCTCCTAAAGGTTGAGTTTCGCAAAATCCTGTCTTAGGGAGCACTTACTTTTAAAGGAACCTCCATGCAAAATTTGAGACTCATAGCACTTGTAGTTTCTCAGATTTTGTAATGAGTGAGTGAGTCAATCAGAGAGTGACCTTTCGCTTCTATATATATAATAATATTTCGTATATTCATAAAGACTAGAAGTGTGCAAAGGATCATAATCATAACATGAGCGTCAGCAGTCTAATTGGGAACGTAATCGTCAGATTACGTTCCCAATTAGAGTTATTCAAAGGTACATTCATCGTATGAAGAACTATACATGTAACCACGTCTCATTTAGCTTTCTTTTAGATTAAAGTGATAGGTGGCAAGTCGTATCGCCGATATCTCTATTAGAACTGGGTAAAGGATCGTGTTTGCTTACATACCTATGTACGTGCATAGGATGTTGGGAAAGAGGATACGAAATAATTTTGGGAACCCGATTCACGAGCTTTCTACGTATAGATTGGAACTCGACCAAAATTTTGTATAAATCTTTGACCTTACCTTATTGTTAGTCCTGTACATTATTACACAGTCACTGTCGTTTGTCATAATCGTGTGCAATTTGGCTAAAACCCCTAGATATACTCTTAATGCTATCTTAGCCACATATTTCTACCATACCCTACCTTATTACCTTAAATATTCAGTCAGATAAATTTGATGCGTCTTGTGGCAAATGTACGTTTCCCCTCGAAAACCATGGGGGATATGGAGCGTTCTTCAACATATTATTTTATCTTTGCATGATGGTGGGTACTTTCTGGATATAATATTTCCAGTACTTAACTATGAAAATTTTGTTGGGAACACAAGATCGGAAGATTCTGGAAGGCAAAATTTTGACATGCCAGTTGCGCTGGATCATTTGCTTGTAATCTAATAAGAATTTGTTAGGGCTAAGGGTTAGGGCTCTAAAGACGTCAGTGGATGACAGCTGTTTGACATGAATCTTACCTAAAAGGTCAGTAACATAACACCGAATTAGTAATTGCCAATAATCAAAAATTGAATTTAATAAGTTTTTATTTTTGACCAATACTGGAAACCATTTTAAAATGGAACACAAGTATTTGTTCTCTTGGTTCAGTCTTGTTACCAAGATCCAGAGTCATTCAATCTAAAACCAATGACGTTGACTTGATAACTCGTTGCACATTTGTTTGTCAATCAGCTGGTATTAGACAAACTATTGCAACTCTAAGCAAATAGGCATCCGTGACTGTCGCAGTTGAAGGCACTCTATACTGGATACTGTCTCTATGAGTTACAGGCGCCCAGAGGCGTTTTAAACTTAACTGTCGGTTGCATTGCCCTGAACAGTTCAGAAACATAGAATAAGGAATAATACTACGTGCCTGCATTACGAAAACTTTACCAAGAACGAAATAACGTGTGCGTACCGAATGACGGCCATTGTCCAAAATGGCGGATTGGCATTGAGGTGCGCGAGGGGCGCGGTTGACATTGCCCCCGTCGCCTGTAGGTCAAAAACTTTGTCTGTGAGAGTGAATCAGCCGTGGTAAGCAAAGCATCTTGCAAAGAAAACAACTTGAGCATAACACCGAATTAATTATAATTTTCGTCGTTTTCACCCTGCCCTATTGTGTATTTTATTCTTTACGTGAAATTGGCAGAATCCTGATCACACAGAAGCTATTAATCGAGAATTGAATTACGGTTATCTTTGAGGTTAATAATGAAATGACCTAATAATTTGGAACTAATATTTTTTTGGGATCTGAATTTTTTTAATTTTGTGTACCTTTTTGGTACAGTTTTTAGGAATACATATTAATAGTTACTCAACAATTTGTATACATCGGAGAAAACGTAAGAAAATGACACCACATCGACTGTCAATAGTGCGGGTGTATTTTGATTGTTTTACAATAACTTTTACATAAATGCGCATTAGACTGTTACGGTATAGTACGGTTTAGCTACACTTTTTGGAATATTACTAATTACTCAACAATGTGTCTCTCTCTCTATTTAAGAGCTGGGCTCTTGTCGGTGGAGTAACCGCCATTCCTCTCTTCTTCCCGCCAAAACCTAACCGTAATCGCCACCAATGTGTGTGTATATATCGGAAAAGTTAAGATACACCTACCATATTAGAATGTCAATATAGCGAGTGTACCTAGAATGTGTTATAACTTTCCTCGAAAGAAAGTACATTTTTTTAAGGCGTAGCTACTCAATAGTACAGTTTAGATACGATTTTGATTTAATATACATTTTGCCTGGATTTGTTAGGGTACGAGTAAATCCGCCGTTTTAACTCTCATTACTTCTCGATAGACATTAAACCCAAAGAATTCAGTAAAGTTGCATGCCAGCGAGACGCCTATTTGATTCGTCCGGGTTATTATTTCATTCACTCATTCATTTTAAGATTAAAAGCTGTCAATCATACATCCCATTCCTTTACGACTTTAAGGAAATGACAGATATACCTAACTTAAAATGGAATTAAGAGAAGTCTGCTGGAATCAGCGCCATTAGATATAAGTACGCAGTCGTTAAATTTGTCATGTTAAAGGCCTTTGGCGGCTCAATAATAACCCTGACACCAGGGTTGATAAGATTGGCAATCCATCTCACAACCCACACGATAGAAGAAGAATTACCACTATAGGTAATACTTCATGCTCGTGATCTCGCCTTCAATACCCGCTTTTCTTGAAACAATTTGCCCGGACACACAGATTTCTGTTTACCTTGCCTTAGTCCCTTGTGTCGATAAATCCGGAGATAAGTTTGGAAAAGCTTCCGCACCCGGACCTCAACCAGAATTGGGTTAACCCTATAAATAGTTTGGTGATATTTCGTTCATTTAATTGGTGAAGGATAAAGTTTGATATTATTTACTTGGTCTAGACTGTGGTCTGAATCTTTCAGGGATAGTCCTGATAAAAAAATTACACGTTTCCGGTTTATCATCCGAGCATTTATTAAAAGGTGATGGAATTGATTTACTAAGGCTGTGTCTGAGAGTGCTACAAATTCATAAGCTTTATCTTCGAATGCCTATACGAAGGGTGACGGAAAGTTATTTCGCAGGAGGTGATAAAACAACCACATTACGCGGTCACCCATCCAATAGTAACTGTACTTGAGCTCGCTTAACCCTGTTGATTGAAACCAATCAACAAGCGCGCCAAAGCACAGGGTTCTCTCAAAGATAAAATTTATTTTACTAAATTCTCTGAATAATTATATCGCAATTAATACGCTTTGATGAGATCAGCGTTTACTTACGTTAATTAACGAAATACTATTACTTGCCTATCGATTTTCAGTTATTTGGTAACGGGCTTCTAAAACAAATTAATTTGGATCTAAATCGGTTTTTGATACTGCAAAGTTTGTTGCCGTTTGTTTCGATTCGATACGCTAGTCGGCGGATTCAGTCGGCGAGTGAAGCTCTTGGATATCATAGGCATGATATCCTTCGACTGTCTGCATGTGGGCAGCTGTGCCCATCTGTCGTTGTGTAGTTGCTGGGTATGGTCCCGTACTCACGAGCCTAACTGACTGATTCGATACGCTAAGATACTTAACTACGGAATTAATGAGGGTCCATAGGTAACAACTTGAATCATTAGCGACCGATGAGATTGTTACCAAGCGCAAGTAAGGTAAAAAAAATAGTATACTTACTAGAAAATATTTTTCTGTGCCTTAAGATCCTAAGAAAGTTATAAAGTAATATCAAAATATTCGTCTATTAAAAATACATCCATCATAAGATTAGATATAATCTTATTTGCTAAACAAGCTTAAAACGCGTAAGCGCAAAAGTCCAAATCTAAGTATATTTAAAAATTCTCTTTGACGATGTCATGTAAGTAATTTCTTATTATAACGGTTGATTGATTTACAATTAATAATACTTGGTAAGCTAGTTAAAAGATAAAGATAAGATAAAAGATAAAATAAAGTTGAATGTATCTAAATTCTTATAGACTTTAGAAATATACTTTTCACCTAAAACAGCAGATATTGTTCTACGCTAGCTGCGAGCGCATAAAAACTTATACCGCGTTCAACTCACCTAGGTACTCTTATTTTCCCGGGCATGCCATAAAAACCGACTGAGATTGTGTCCTTTTTTCATTTGTGTCAAAAGTGGCAAATTGTCATGATTTCTTGTACTGTACACCCATTATGGACTACGCGCGTTCTCTCAGACGACACACTGAGCCGAAGTTCGCGCCCAACTGGGCACCCTCAGGCCTGTTGTTTTAAATTATATACTTACTGGGTGGGAGCCATCAGCGCTCCTTATGTGTCAGTAAAAAAAATATATATTCTAACCACTGCTAAGGACTGGAATTCTCTGCAGTCTTCTGTATTTCCGAATGCATATAACCCGGGTGCTTTCAGGGCCAGAGTGGACACGCCCTTCTAGGCGAGCTCCTTCCATCTTAGGCCTCGTCAATGCCTTCGGTCTGGTCTGTCTGTCTAAGTCTGGGGCCAAAAGCAAACCCATCAAAGGTAAAAAAAATCGCGTTCGCACTTACGATAAAGCGTCACACGGTGAGATTTATGTATGGACTGTCCAGGGTATGGCTTTAGAAGACTGCCATGTAGTCTGTAGAGTATAGTAGTACCTATCTATTCCACTTAAATAATTCACGCTTAATTACTAGACCGTACGCAGTAAGTACAACTATTCCCGTCAGTAATAGTTTAATAAAGGCAAAACGGTCTTAACTAAGGTGATGTTAGTTAAACGTTAAACTGTTATGTAAAATTGTTTAATACTGAACGTCGTGTTAAAACAGTTAGGTGTTAAGTAAGTACGTGTAGCAGCCAGGTTCTATCTATGAAATAGGTCATCTATGAGCTATGTACTAGAGTTGAACTAGGATAAATATTAGTCTAAGGTTCGCGCTCATCTGGGCACTCCCAGGAATGTTTCCTTATTTTCTTTACCAGGTAAAAGTGCCAGCGAGTCAAAAATATTCCGCATCGTACGCGCTCTCAGAATTTTTAGTTTTCGGATTGGCTACTTGACAGTTTTCTTTAAGAATTTTAAAAATTACAAACGCTTATTTTGTATCTGTTGAAATATTTTATTTTCTCGAACACGCTTTAAATAAAAATTTTTCTTCAATTATTTTAAATCTTATTTATTTAGTGAAATGTGACGTCACACTAAATTCAATCATGGCCGCTCGTATTTCGGGTCTCGTAATACACAGATAAAAATCGCATTTAAATTTTGCAAAAATAAAATATTTAAAAATTATTTAACTGAAAAAAAAAATAGGATAATTATTGTTCAATGATAAATATACGTATACCGTGTCCGACATATTTCATATTTTATTGGTACAACTGTCATGTAGTCAATTATAATCATTAATTACAGAACATAATGGTTGATTTCACATTACACATCACCAGCCCATTAACGTCCCCACTGCTGGGGCACGGGCCTTCCCTATGGATGGATAGGGAGATCGGGCCTTAAACCACCACGCGGCGCGGGCCCAGTGCGGATTGGTGATTATTAACGACTGCTAATGCAGCCGGGACCAACGACTTAACGTGCCTTCCGAAGCACGGAGGAGCTCGAGATGAAAACTTTTTTTTCTGTGGTCACCCATCCTATGACCGGCCTTTGCGAAAGTCACTTAACTTCAACAATCGCAAACCGAGCGTGTTTACCGCTGCGCCACCGAGCTCCTCAAATGGTTGATTTATAAATTGTTAATTTGAGAAATTCGGATTCTAACCAGTGACATTCCGCGCCAAATCCTTCTGGACCTCATCATGTTTATGTTACCTTAAGCGTCAATCCCATACATTTTATTCGATTATTAGTGAGAGCCCGCAGCGCTCCCCATTGGTCCGGCCAAGTAGTTAATACTATTAGCGACAAATCTACAATAAGTAACTCACGTAAAAAGAAACACCGTTTTCGTAATCGTTTGCAACTTGGCTAGAACTTTTAGTAGGTACCGACCTAAAAACAGACATTTGACAGTCGGAGCAGAAATTTCAGTGTCACAATGAAGAATAATTTTATTTTGTACGCTTTGTCGACTCTTTAGAGCTACATCTCAAACCTTTTACTGACCTTCTTTGTTCCTTGTGACTAGTCATTGTCTACAAAAGTCTTTTACTCTTGAAGAGGCTCCACAATGGAAGCAACTCTTTGGTCGCTGTTTATTTATCGTTAACAGAACCTTTGTATGATTTTTTTTCGTCTCATTCTAGTTCATTGGGCATACCCGTCTGTTTTTCAGCCTTTTTTGTCTGTTGACGTCTTGTTTAGTGTAAATGTCAAGAAGCTCCATTAGTTTTATTTATATAAAATTTTTGGTAGGTAACAGGTATTTTATTTACACTAAGCGTACATAACGTATTTAGCTACTTTTGTTTTATATAAAGAGTTGTAAGTACGTAAACTATCACTATTATCATCATTACATTAAGAGCCACGCTCTTGTCGGTGTAGCATTCTGCTACTTTTTTAGAGTAAAATAGGGCATGGTTTCCCTCTTGCATTCCGCGCCACAGTACTCTGTCGCAAGTGGGATAGCGCCCAGAGTAGTCTAGTTCAAAACCGTACTCCTATCCTCCGCCTCTGAATAAAACTGACAGTTACTGCTGCTCTGTCAGGTTCCAGGTTACAGTCCCTGCGACTTGCCCCTTCCGTCCTGCATTGCGCGTACTGATGGCGCCCATCTCCGCCTACAACCGTTGCAGTCTTCACGTAAACCATATAGAGTTTAAAAATATATATTATTATTTTTGTGTTTGGCGTATTTTATTTACACGACGCGTACATAATACATCGGCAGTCTAAGTATAGATACTCTAGATACCTTCTTTTGTTTTATAAAGAAAGAGACTACGTAAGCTGTGTACATACAATTTAAAAAATATTATTAGGCGCACAATTCTCTTCTACTCATTATTTATTTATTTATTTTCTTTTGTTTTTCGGCAGCTTTCGGCGTTAAAATTGATAGTGCCACTTTATTAAATGCTCTAAGTCATTAGGTAGGGTACTGTTGTTTAGGTAAGCATTGTGTAGTACAGAATAATCCTGCATTTGCAGGCTAAGTTTCTAAACGCATTGGACTTTCCCAAACAGCCATATATCATCTTAGTTCACACATTTTACTATATTAGACTATCCTACTAAGATACGAGTTCTAAGCAAAGTGAGATAAGAACTCAGTGTTTGTCGTCGTCGTAATATTTGCGTTGCACCATTGCATTCTTGCCTTTATTTACAGTGAGGTAATGTTAGCACAGTTGCATGCTTTTATGACCCGTCTTTAAAAACTGAGGATCATATTGTTTTGCTTTCCGAGAATCTGTGTTGTTCTAAATTGTGTTTTATTAAAAACTTTGTTAATGAAATAATAAAAAATAAAATAAAGCTTATTTTGGTTAAATTTTTATTATTTTTCTATCAGGGTTATTGTTGAGCTGCCAAAGTCCCTTGATATGGCTCATATAACAATTACGTACGCATCATCATCATCAGTAAGTAGTAACTGGGACGCCTTAACATGCCTCCCAAAGCAATTATCATCATCTTACTTTCGGTTACATTGACTTTAATTAACATTTTTTTTATTTGTGTACGATTTGTATGTAAAGTTTTAATGCCCGACCTATATGTTATTTATAAAATCGTAGCCACGCCCACCCGATGTGCTATTTACACTTCCTGAACCCGATACATCGGGCCCGACGAATTGTGTTGTAATACACTTCTCATCAAAAAAATCGAAACACCTTGCAAGTTTACGTTTTGTCAGGATTATCAGAAAAATGTGTACATTTAGGAATAAATGTTAAATGTCGTTTAATAGTGAGTAATATGAGCTTATCAAATCTTAATGTTAATGTTCTAAATTTAAATGAATTTTTCATAGGTTTCGTATTTTGTTAAATGAGTCATTTTTATTCCGTATGGAGTATAAAGGAAATGGATAAAACAACACACGTAAATGAAAAAAAAAGCTAAAAAACGTTTATTTAATAACTTGTATTCCCTCCCCGAGCTCTAATTACTGCTTCCATACGGTTCTTCATCGATCGGATGAGAGTCACGATCACATGCTGTGGTATATTGTCCCATTCCTCTTGGATTGCATCTTGCAGCTGGTTAAGTGTTTCTGGGGCAGGATCTCTTGCTCGAATTCGTCTCTTTAATTCATCCCACAGATGTTCAATGGGATTCATGTCCGGGCTTCTTACTGGCCATTCCATAATAGAGATATCGACTTCGTTAAGATAATCTCGTACGACGCCCGCGGTGTGAGCCCTAGCATTGTCGTACATGAATATGAAGCCGTTGCCAATAAAATGTGCATAGGGCATCACATGAGGCTCGAGACACTCTTCGACGTACTGATGACAGTTTAGTGCAGGCAGACGTGGCCCAGACACGAAAGCAAGCTCTGTCTTACCGTCGGCGCTGATTCCTCCCCAAACCGTCCACGAACCGCCACCATAGCTGACCTTTTCTTCAATGCAGCATTGTGCATAGCGTTCTCCGTCTCTTCTGTAGACCTTGTTCCTTCCGTCGTTACCATACAGCATAATTTTACACTCATCAGAAAAGAGAACTTTGCTCCACTGTAGGTATGACCAATTTAGGTGCTCACGTGCAAAGTTAAGGCGCGCTCTTCGATGGTCTGCAGTTAATTTCGGCCCATTTGCTGGCTTTTGCGGTACCAGTCCACGATCCTTCAACCTTCTTCTAATTGTAGAGTCACTTACAGCCACCCTTCGTACAACACGAAGCCGCTGCTGCAGTTGAAAAGCGTTAAGGCGTCGATTTCTTAAAGAAGTTGTTACAATAAATCGATCATCTCGCTCAGAAGTGACCCGATTCCTGCCAGATCCTGAACGGCGCGTGAACAAACCAGTCTCCCGATAACGTTTATAGACTCTATGAACAGATGACAGGCTTAGATGCAGTCTTGCAGCCACAACACGCTGACTAAGGCCAGAATCCAGCAATGCCACAACTTGGGCGGCTTCTGTGGGCGAAGTATCCATACGTTTTAGAAAAAAAACCTTTTTTCGGACGTCCCAAAGTCACACTATTGAAATAAAAAACAAAAAGTTTAAGGATAGGCGCCAATTTTTAGTTTTTAAACGCTAAATGTACTCCAACCCTAAACACACATTTGTCTCAAAACAGTGATTCATTTCGTTTATAAGATAAACAAATGAAATTCTAATTTTGAATTTAGAATTTTCGCTTATTACTGTAATGGCCAAACTGCCAGCTATACATTTATGTATTTTTTTTCATCGTATGAATTCTTTTTTGTGTTAAATTCGGACAGAAACAATGAAAACGGAAGTGTTTCGATTTTTTTGATGAGAAGTGTATATCTAATCCATAATATAATAAATAGTCCGTGCTTGTACTGACACAGGACTTTTCAAGGGTTAACACATCAAAACAGGAGACACAAAATTGAGCCCTGTGACCTAACCTGTATTGGGCTGGTTTTCCCTTTAGTTGGAAGATCACACCAGCAGTCGCTTCTATAAGAAAGCGGACGTGTCAAATGTTCAGGTTAGGTAAGCGGACCCTCTGAAAACGGGATGACGCCAGACAGATGATGATATAGAAAATGAACGCAACTTTTCATAGTTATTTATAAATTACTAAAATAACCAAACTTTCTAAGAGCTTAAATGCTTTACGGGTCGTTGTATGGACACAGGTTTACTTAGTAATATTGAATCTATTGATCTATGGTTTAAATGGACTATCTTAGATTTTAGAATGTATAATTACGTTCGTACCTTTTCGGTACGGGACCCTAAAAGGTATCGCGAATAAATACACTTACTAGTACAGCAGGGCTAATACGCGCAACGTGATAAAATTATCGCACGATTCAATAAATTTTGTCGAAATCGATGTTTTTTTCCCCTAACATGCGTGGTACGTGATTTTGTTAATAGTTTGACAGAACGACATAATTAGCACCAATCGACAAAATGACATAATTATATCGTCAGAATCGATAAAATGACCGTGACAAAATTTTATCACTTTGCGCATGTTAGCCCTACAGGTAGTAATGCTTATGTTTGCACTCTGGGACTATTTTCGTTTTTAGGAGAGCCTATTACTAAATTTAGAACTACGTAGTGTAATTAGGGTACTTAAAATGAATAAACATTAATTGTTACACGGGTGTTTGTGTTTGGTTATGAATGGTGTTTAGGGAAAAGTACCTAATTTCATTTGGTTTCTCTAGGGCTCATTATACGTATATTTTAGGTTTGTATCCTCTAGGAATAACAACGACATAACATAAGCACGACCATATCTCAATTGGGATAGTCAGAGGTACATTTATTCCAAGTTGAAATAATTACCCACCCATACCTTACCGAGCTTTCTGTTAGACCAACCTGATAGGTGGCGAGCCGTATTACCGGGTGAGAGCCGTCAGCGCTCCCAATTTTCCCGGCCAAGTAGTTAATGCCATCTGCGGTAAATCTACAATAAGCCACGTCAAAAAAAAGGTGAGCCGTATCGTATGTTAGTGAAAATTTCGCTTACGATAAATTAATAACTCATTGGTACATGCTCGGTACCGGGGTTGCATACTACACACTCTATAGAACCACAATTTCTACAAAGAAATATTCTTTAAACGTAAAAATGTAGGTATTATAAAACTCATAGAAAATGAAACCCTTTGTATTACGTTAGAAATAATCCAAAGCGACAGAATTATAAGGTAGGTAATGTACGCCTCCATTAGCTTTAACTCCACGATGTTACTTTTAATTTCTTGTCTATCTATCTATCGTGTGGATTATGAGGTGGATTATTGGTACCCATCAACGCTGGTGTCAGGGTAACTATTGAACCGCTAAAGGCCCTTGACATGGCTCGACTACTTTCTTACATCAGTAAGTAGTAACCGGGACTAACGGCTTAACGTGCCGTCCGAAGCACGGACGATCTTTCTTTCGGACAATCAGGCGATCAGCCTATAATGTCCTAACCAAAGTGAGTTTCGTGATGTGTCCCCATCGGGATTTGAACCCGGGATCTCTGGATCGTGAGCCCAATGCTCAAACAACTGGACCATGGAGGCCTATTTCTTATATAAGACCACAAAAAATATGAAAAGTGCGAAAAACCAGTTCCGGAGTTTCTTGCGGGTGACTGTGACACCGCGAGCGTTGACGAGATTATCCCATTATTATGCAGATTTATGGTAACTGTTAATTTACGTAAATATATTCTCTTTTTTAAGTGTGTAGTTTTTGACGGCTTTTCTTGTAATTAGTACCTATACTTGTTCACTTTTTGTTAGGCATTTATAGGAAATTTTAGTATTCTAAAAAGCAAGACTCTCAACGAAAGTATAATGATTAAGTATACTAGATATTTCAGTAGGTACTTAATCATAATACTTGGTACTTATGCACAATTTGATCTACCTATGGGATGTAACTAATGGACTTATGGTCTGTGAAGTGCTTAATGTAATTGTGTACAGCTATCAGTTCATGAACAATATTAGTAGTGCGGAAAGTGCAGATAATAAATTACCAAATTATACATGTCATTTTATTTGCTAAATATATTTAAATGTGGAATGAAGGTTACAACATAATTCCCGTTAGAGGCTAGACAAATTAATGATCAACTAAATTAGAATGTCATTCACACCGGTATTCGACCTTGTGATAGGTGATAGCGGGTAAGCGAGCTTCCTCACGACGCGATACAATTCGTGCGATATCGAAACAAGGGACGTATAGAAGAGAGACTCACCTTTGTCCGAACTGTGGTATTGGTAAACACCTAAACATACTTTTTTACGAAACGTCAAAACGCATCTATGTACGTATGAAATAGTGAGATGAATAAATAAAGCTGTCAAAGAATGGTCAAACTTAAAAAGTACTTTTTGTTACATGTAGTCTTGTACTGGAAATCTCACCCTAAAATCGCACACAGGACAATATCGCTATGCGCTATGCGCCGCCGCGGGGAAGATCCTTAAACAAGAGGCAACGATTGTTTTCTTGACTAAAATACTAATTAGATTTTTATTTATTTACTCTAGAGGTTTCGAAGATTGGTTTACATTTGGATATGCTAAAATAAAAAAAATATTACTTAATGAGTTTTTAAGACACAACTTTATTTTGATGAATTATACTTACATCAACATAATTCCTTTGCGCAGATTTCGGTCAGAGAAACGTGTTTTTGTTCATTATTATGTAAAATGTATTTGAAAATATCAGATTGTTATTGGTGTACTTCATAAACAACCACAGAAACCAGCCGCCGTGTCTATCGCAGACCATGGTTGCGGTCTATAATATACTATGTGGTCGTGTTTGAAATCGAACTTTATTTTGCATAGTCTCGAACGAAACAGAGAATGCGGATTTCACTAGATCGGATTTTATTCGGAAAGAAGATATGAGATTCAAGAAATATCAGTCGTTGTACATTTGCAAATGTTTCCTCTCTGTTTCCGCTTGTAGAAGCGACTGGCTGACTTTTAGTACAGTACGAAATTCCTTTTATTTCTTTATATTTCGCATAAAATATGAGGCATGTCAAACTATCAATTTTTCAGTCGGGTATATTACTTATACGTGGAGACTCATTTCTTCCATCTATAGGTAAGTAAGTACTTACTATTCGAAGTCAAATGATCACCTTGCGGAAATGCGACACCCTTCCCCGCTTCTCCGCGCAATCCCCCGCGTTCGCGTCGCGACGCGGTGTGTGCGTGCCTAAAATTACATTTCCAAAAAGTAACAAGTTGACTCTAACAGGTATCCCCTACTCCTCTTTTACGCAGGTTTATAGTTTACAAATCGCTTATCGCTTTCATTCGGAAGTAGCCTTTTCATGACATTAATTTAGGTGAATGTCAGTTTTCAGTAACATCAATTGAACGGTATTTTACCTTGTAAACAATGCTGTGGAACACCAAATATTGACAGGCGTCGAATATGTTTGTTTATTAATTGCTTTGATTTGAACTATTCTGTTACATAGTAGGTATATTAAAACTGGGGGCCTTCGTACAAATAAGGTGCAAATTGTCTGTTTGTTGAAGCGTGTTGCGCCAGTAGGCTACATAGAATGACCCACACATGTATATACCGGCTAGGGAATGCAATTTCGATCTCGCGAGATCTTTTGCCATTTTTGGACATTCATCCGAAGCATAATCATATATCGAGATCTTGCTCGAAATTGACGACATTGGACAGCAGTAGTCAGCGACATTAATAACGTCCTAAAATTCAACAATATTTTTTTGAAAATAATCAAAATAGAATCTCTCAAAATGTCAAAATCTCGCGTGATAGTAACTTCTAATCTCGCGAGATCTCGACTCGAGATTGCATTCCCTGATAGCGGCTAGCGTAAACTGGATGTGTAGATCTGAACTTCACAATTTAGCATGTATTCAACGTTCACTTAATTTGTCGCATATAGCCAAAACATATTAGGTATACATCAATGTCCATAGCAGACAGTTATTTCGAACTTTAACTTCGCCAGAACACATCGATGAATTGAAGCAAGAGAGGCTTCAGTTCGGAGTATACATATTATAATTATGTAGGCAGGGAAATTCGAGGTAGATACCTAGAGTAAATATTTTTTGTAGAATATCTGGTATCTGAGGGTAGACCGCGAAAGATATTACTGAAGTGTCGATTTGTACAGAGTCTATTACCGAAGAGTAAACCATTACGTTGCAATTTTGTGTTTTCTTTGATTTACGTGTCCTTAAACAGGACTAATAAATAGCATCGACGTGGTAATAGTTTCCTAGCCAAATTCTTTTTAAATGAAACAAATACGTTATTTCCTCTTACTCTATAATATCTTAACTAAACGTGACTTATTGTAAATTTACTGCGGGTATTAACTATTTGGCCGAACAAAAAACAGAGCCAACCTTTTAGAAGCTTCAAGGTTAGAGTGAATAGGCATTTTCTTAGTGCAAGTGACCTGATACAATATTTTTTCATTGTTATAATCTGAACAAGAGACGTTTTGTGATTAGGGTATTTTTTTGACGTGACTTAAATTGTAGATTTGCCGCAGATGGCATTAAGTACTTGTTTTAAGTTTACGCGGTTATTATCATAATTAAAGCATATGCTTGCTATGCTTTGCAAAGCATATGCAAAGCAAAGCATATGGGGAGTCTCATATCCCCATTTAAACGCGGTAAGAACCCGTTATTATGTGCTTTAATTAAGTACTTGGCCGGAAAAAGAGTATAGGGTTCATAACCTAGATTCGGCCTCTGTGGTCCAGTGGTTGAGCGTTCAACTCACGATCTGGAGACCCCGGGTTCGAATCCTGGTGGGAACATATCACAAAAATCACTTTGTGATCCCTAGTTTGGTTAGGACTAGCAGGCTGATCACCTGATTGTCCGAAAGTAAGATGATCCGTGCTTCGGAAGGCATGTTAAGCCGGTGGTCCCGGTTACTATATACTGATGTAAGTGAGTAATCGTTACATGAGCCATGTCAAGGGTCTTTGGCGGCTCAATCATAACCCTGACACCAGGGTTGATGAGGCTGGTATTCCACCTCACAGCCCACACGGTAAGAAGAAGAGAACCTAGATTACTTTTACAAATTACCAAAACGTGTCAGTAAGAAATGGAGAGTTAAAAAATAGTCATTTTTTTTTGAAACTAAAGTCTAAATACTTGCAAGCTCACCCTAAAATCGCACATCCATGCGATATCTGATCAAGCTGTGAGGAAGTTCTCTTACCGTTCAGTAGATTGTGGTCAAACGCGAACCTCTTTACCATAAAACAAACCGGTTCATAATGTCAATGTCGAGTAATTGTCACGACCTGACAATTGACGAAATATTAAAAAAAAATAGTGTCATCATTTTTTTAATAATGATCATCAGTCATCGCCTTGTTCGAATGACCTTTGTATTAATAAAGACGTTTGTTTTGATCGCTTTTAACTTCCGCGTTACGGACCCAATGGAAATGATTATGTTTAATTTCAAACCAATGTGCGTTCAAGGTCCATAGTCAATAGGGCTTTAGCACGTGGAATTTTTCGATAGAAGTTGGAAAATAATATTCTTGTCTTGTCTAGCCTAAGGTATCCTACTGTTGGGCACAGGCCTTCCTCCATTCTTCCAAGATTCAAGAGAGAGAGATACGGTACGGTACTGTTTATTTACGGTATATTTTATTTACCTATGTTGGAAGGATTATGTTATGTTTAAATTTCCTATTACTTTATTTTTTTATTTCATTGTATTGCACCATCCCGTGCTCCAATACGTAAACTTCTTTCACTCTGAGGTTGCCAGGGATAAATTGCTGTTTAGCAATAAGGCCGCCTATTGTTCTTATTTTGTTCGTCTGTACATGTCCTGTGTTTATGTTTTTGTGCAATAAAGATTTACTTATTGATTGATTGAGATAATCTTGGAAAATAGTATTTTGTTTTAATTTTACGAACGTTCGCTCCAGAATTGGTTTGCACACCCATGAAGGAAAAGCATGACTCTCTCATGAATCGTCTGAAACAGATGAGGCCTATGTTGTTGTTGAATGTTCGCAAGCAACATTTCTAGTTGCAAAATACTGATACCCCGTTTAAGTTTTTCATTTAAATTAAAAAAAAAAATCTTTTGCAAGTGCTATGTTCACGTGTTGACCACAGTCATCATGGCACTTGCTAGTGTAGAAATGTCGAGAATCTCTTGATTCTTGATTTATCGCGGTAAAAACCCATAATTACGCGTTTTAACGATAATAATAACCGCGTAAACCTCAATCAGCGTATCTACCTACCCATCTGTCAACGTTCGGTTTCCATTACGAAACAAAAGCGGTATGTTTTTACGAAACGCATCGTGGATGCGTGTCACCACACCGTCATTTGTGTATACAAACACATTATACTCATATCGACACGGCCTGTGTTTAGTTGCAAATCATTATATTGTTCGTGTAGGTATGTTGCGTTCACACCCTCTTTCTGTTCGATTTCTCTGTTACTATTAACTACAACTACATAACATAACACAAGCACACGACTACAGTCATGAGCAATATAATGTACCCACTTTAGGACTCTGTCGCACTAACATATTTGACATTTAGTGAGACTTACAGTTCAATTTGTCAAAAAAGTTAATGTGACATGGTACCAAAGTGTATGCATATTAATGCTCGTGACCGTACATCCCAATCCGGTAGTCCGAGGTACATTCATCCAGCTTTCTGTTAGGTCAACATTTAATGTTTTTTTTTATGATTTTTGATTTTGGTGTTCTTTGTGTGTGGTTTCTGTCCTGTGTTGAAAGTAATGTACTCGTACCTGTATGTCAGTGTCTGTGGTGTCCGGGAGTAATAAATGTTCTTTTTTCTTTCTTTCTTTCTACATGATAGGGGCTGAAAATTTTAGTTAAGAAAGCACAGTAGGATTCTACTGAATCGTACGCGCTGTCACAATTTTCAGTTTGCAATTATAATCACCACTACAGAACCGGTAAGGTTGACTTTTGTTATGTGACAGTGAATAAACTTCGTTCCACACAAAATTGAAAATTATGACAGCATGTACGATAAGCTACAAAAGTCCAATCAATTTATTTTCATGTCGTTTCTGTAATAGACCAAAAACACCTACAAAAACATAAATTTTATAATCATGACAACTAATGGTTCATGATTTCACCACTATTTATAAATAGTTCGTTGGGATCAGTGACTGCATTTTTCTCTTTGATTGAACGTACAATCAAATAGCAAAATATGCAACCAGCTAGTTATTTGTAAACAGTGGTGAAATTATGAACCATAAGTCGTAATAGTGATAAAATTGCCCTTTTTCTAAGTGTTCGTGGTCTGTTACAGAAACGACACGTAATCAAAAGGTCTTAAGTGTTACTGTAACCAGCATGTTAATCTATTATTGTGCAAGAAACTGGTTGGACTTTTCCATCTTATAGTACGTCATTCAGCACTAAATACATCTAAAATAACAGTTATACTTAAGAATGAACATGTAAATAAATTGAATATTAATAAAATAAAATAAAAAAAACTATAAGGTTTTTTTTTTGAAGACGTTACAAAACATCACTTGTACCTGAACTTACGATTGTCATATTAGACGATGTTAATTTTATGCAATAAATGAACAATAGTTAAGTACCTACAACCGACTTAGTAAAGTGAGTGTGAATAATGAGTAACTTCATTAAGAATAATTCACTGTTTAAAGCACTTTAAAACGGACATTTGAACTTCTCTTTGTGCTCGACCCTTTAATTGGATTTTCGTTTTGTTAATTACTCGCTTATGCTAGTCCTTAAGTTATTTAACCTGACGCAATGGTGTAGTCACGTAGCGTTTTCGTGGTGTAAAACCGACATGTGGAAGGTGACTAATTGAGTGTATTTGTTGATCATAGGTATAAGTAATGTCCCTTTGGGTAAGCAGCTATTGAAAAATAATTGTACCCACTTTTGGTATAGGTGTCGGGAGGTAAATCACGATGAACAATATTATTTTGGGTTCGGTGGCAAGTGGCTCACTTAATAATAGGCTTACGGGCGAGTTTACACTATTTTTTTTTGTAGTCATAGGAATGGTTTCATAAGACTGGACCTGTTTACACCGAACGAAGAAAAATGGGTAATTTGATGCCTGTCTTGTTTAAAATGATTATTTATTAAATTATTACATAATTTTAGGACTAAGATTTGCCTTCATTCTTTCGGAGTAAACTGACACAGCCTCATAATACCAATCAGACGAGTTGACTACAAAAAATATATAAAAAGTATATTCGTCCGCGGGCCATTATTATTAGGTGGGCGACTTGCCACTTAGAACTTATTGTTTTAGTGATCACCTAACAAGACGAAATTTTCTCATTTTCACCATAGAACATTCTACCTATATAATACGTAGGTACTTCTATATTTTAGGCTCATTCAAGCGTGGGACCTTTGTGGGGGATTTCTTCTCTTCTGCAACAAAGTAGTCCTTTCGGCGTACTCTAAAACTACACTACGTGCAGTCGTTTCGGACCCACGATACCCCTGGCGATACCCCTGGTGGTATCGTTGGTCTTTTAAAATCAAACGATACCCTCCAACTAAATAGTGTTGTGACATTAATTAATAATAGCTTTGTCATCTTTATTAAATTTATTGTCATAGTTAAATAGTTAAAGTTTATTTGTCATAGTTAAATTTTAAAAGATCCACGATACCACCAGGGGTATCGTCAGGGGTATCGTCAGGGGTATCGTGGGTCCGAAATGCGTGCATCAATACCTACATCAATGTATGACTCACATCCCTGAATTAATTTGATACTGGCGTCGCGCCTTAGAAACAAACACGATATCCGCTTCCTGAAGATATAAAGAAAATAATTATAAATTATCGTAGCAGATACAATATACGTGCACTTTGTAACTATCACTGACTCATAATGTACTTTATTACTTCCTGGTATTGGATACGATTCTCTGTGAACTTGTGGTAAGACGTTGCTTTCACACGAAGACTTGCGCTCGCAGCGGCTGGTTTTATTATTTCAACATGATTCTAATTCCTGCGCTGCCCGCATCCAGCGGCTTCCCGCGACCTTCACCAGATCGTCGGTCCACCTCGACCCCCGGTCTTGGTCGTCGTGGAGATCCTTGGGGGAGGCCTATGCCCAGCAGTGGGCGTCATACGGCTGATGATGATGATGATGATTCTAATTACATTAATTTATTGCTTACGTGTCATTTTTTGTCAAAAAATAAATTGCTTGTTGCTAATTCCGATTTTTATTGCTTAATTTCAACAATAAAAAAAACGAAAATATTATTTTTTTGCTAAACTTAATTTAACTTTTTAAATTGAACTTAACACGTTTTGTACCACTGGTTAAGCCACTAATGATCCGAGTTAGATGCACCAATATTATCTATTCATTACTATAAAACACGACCGTTCAATTGTTTTTAACAACAGCAACAACAAATAACCAGAAATTAATCCAACAGTTTCAATTACTCAATCGCCGTATCACCTGTGACAGGCTTTGCATTCGGCGGCGACCACTAATTGCCTCGTAGTATTACGCTGACCGAACAACATAACATGATTACCAAAAACAATATGAAACGCTTGGCTGATTGACGAGTAAAAGCGCACGTGTGGAAGCCGCCTAAATATTCATTTCGTTTGATTGATTCGGACGCGATGCTAGAATTAGCATACAATGACGCTTGTCCGTTTCGCACATGCTTAATAATCTCCAATTTATACCATAAAAATTGTAATGCAAAAGCTTTCTTAGTGGAAATTTTACATTAAGAAGGTACCTAATAAAATTATTGTGTCAAGTAGTTTAAAAACCGATTTTTTTTTTTACCTTTGATGGGTTTGCTCTTGCCCCAGACTTGCCCGAAGGCATTGACGAGGCCTAACATGGAGCTATCTTGTCCAGAAGGTGCCTGTTCACTCTGGTCTTGAAAGCACCCAGTGCACTGCAGTCAGTGGCAGTGCCTTTTCTTACCTTTATTATGTTGCTGAAGTTAATGAATAATCAGGACCACCGCTCGTATTGAGATTTGAGGGTCCATCATAAAGAGCTAGTCGATTTTAAGATAATCTCCCCCGGGATCATCAACCGCTAAAGGAATTCTGTATTTTCTGTACTCCCAATCTCCAGAGAGAACATAACAGCATCACGCTTGTATCCCCGAAGGATAGGCAGAGATGTACCATGTAATACAAAAACAGGAAGCAATATTTGCAAAATGTGATTTCGTTACTATTTTCTCACTGTTTGTTCCTCTTTATGGGTATTTTCTTATCTCTCAAGACAAAAAGCGGGTTGCAGTGTTATTTCATTTCTTGATATAACCAAGACGGAACTGTTCTTATTTCCTAGACAAATACAAAGAGTGCACGAATAATATTGTAAGGGAGAGGCCATACGGTCAATGCGGCTGCATTGCATCGTTGCAACGGACAGACAATTCTCATAATGAGTGTTTCGACTTTCCTGTATGCATACAGATTTCGTTCAATTATGTTGACGATAGGCTGACCACTTCTAGCCATACTGTTCGTCATATCTGTCTTGGGACTTTATATCAAAGTGCAAGCTGTCTTCTGATTGCTTGTAGGTATGTCCCATACCATTCTTTGGCATTCGTCTTTTGCCTATTGCCATGCAAAATTTTTGAAATCAATTTGAATTCGAGCTCATATACTTCAAATCCAGGTGTGAAGATCTTCACTTCAATATTTGCGTGTGAAGTATCTACCATAAGTACCTTTATATACCTGCAATAATAAATATTAGCTCGTAGAAGGAATAAAATTTGAGTTGAAATGTGTGATACAGAGGTAGAGGTGGTTGATATTGAGGTATTGGTTGATACGCGACTCACGTTCTGTGTTTTTCTTCCGTGTAAAAAGCCTGTATTTGTACAAAAGACTTCGTGTTCTTCTCGCTATCACGTACTTACCTGCGTTAGGTATTTTGTGACAAATACTCTCGAGGCTGCGAGATTTTCCGGATTGTTTTTGTACAAAAATGTACTGCCAAATTTCTAACGAGTTGCAATGCTATTTCCGGACGTCTTTAAGCTGTGCGTCCACAGGATCCGCTTGCGGAATCGAAATGGATTTAGGGTGTACCCACTACACGCACTGTAGTGCGTAGCTGATCTAGAGAACGCAGTTCTATTGGAATCAATCATCATCTTCATCAGCCGGAACTAGTCCAATGCTGGACATAGGTCTACCTGGCTCGCCACATTGATTAATCCTCTGCTACCTGGATCTAACGGTTTCACACAACTTTCAGGAGGTTATCGGTTCACTTTGTGGTTCACCAGTATCGAAAGCGGACCGAAAAGCGCAGCATAGATAGGAATCAATACAAATCAAGAAAACTTGACCACGTCAGAACGTGTAGGGAAGGTTGACGTTTTATCACGATTCCAAGGGTAACCACAATGGAAAGACCTCTGCGGCTATCATTATAGATATATTTAGAAAACAAGGCGTTACTTGCTAGAGTTATAGTAGAAACAGTACATCAGCCTATATTACGATGGTATGCGTTAGCATCAAAGCAAGAGTGAGCAAATAGTAGTATTAAATACGTGATATTGAAAGAAAAAGTCTTGGAACGATCCAAAAACAGAAAAAGAAGAAACACATCGAAGCGTGATTATAAGATAGCTTAATTTTATTTAGGCATCTGGCATGTTTTCCTTCAAAATAAATAAAGACATCTGAGTTTCATTGGAACTCATTTCGGGGAAGCGTAATGGGATTTCTTGCTTCAAACGCCGTTTGACTTACAAAAGCAAAATTCCTTTTTCATTATTAAATTCTGTACCACAAATAGAGATCTTGATTGGAATACTAAGTAGCACCCTACCGTATTAACAGCGTTTATAAAATTTTATAGTACTCATACCTATTTCTTATTCAGTAGGTACCTAGATAACGTGTCCAGTTTCTTCAAGACTTCATCTTCTTGAGACAGATTTCCAAAGTTCGTTTACTGAAATATTTATATGTTTCACTATCAATTTTAGACGTATATAATCGGATAGTGAAGCATTTAGTTCGTTTCCAACATTTGAAATACTTACATTAGGCCTATGATTGGACTCCGCCGCCTGTACGGTGTAAATCGCACATAAAAGTAGTAAAACATGTGTGAAGATGGCCAGATGGAGGCTAACCTCTCTATGTCTCCTGTTCTGTTTTTAGCTTAGTCTTCCTAGATAACTGTTCTATCGAATTAAGCGGATTTAAGGAATTAAACGGCAATATCCCAGAAAAAGCAGGTTATTTTTTTACAAAACAAAGTTTGAGTAAGTACCTTAAAAATATTGGTACTGTGCGTATCAACTCAACTATGTGATTGCCTTTTACAAATTACCTAATCGTTGTTAACCATTTATGTGTCCCATTTTAAGCAATAAATAATTATATTCTATACATTCTTCTATTTTAGTTTCCTCAATAATCAAATGTGGTTGTAAGTAGTCTTTCAGTGCTTTGTAATCATATATAGTCCCAGTAATTATGAATTCCAATTGCGGCTGTCTGTCTTTACGAACACCAGTAAACGATCTTAAAATGTAATCAAAATCTCAGTTCCTATTAAAATTGCAAGGGCCAGCCGTCCAAAAACGAGTGGGAATTTAACAGCCGCGTCTGCCGACAACAAACTTGAAATATTACGGAAGTTCAGCAATTAGGTTTACATATTTTCGACCCAAATAACTATTGGAAGCGAAGTTGCCGAGTCGAAACGAGCTCATTTCGACTTATTATTACTTTACTTGTTCCAATCCCAGTGGACGCAACTTTCAAATTGACTTGTCTGGTTAGAATAGGCTGGTTAACTTGGAATTTACAGTATAGAGATTACTTGGGAACTGCATTAAGGTTATGCACTAGAGGGTTATCTGTCTCTTTAATTATGATTGAACTTAGAAGTTGAATTTAAATAATCTGCCACACGTATTTGAAGGTCATCATGTCGATATTAGGACTGTAATAGTAAGTAGGTCAGTAATTAAATTGCTTGACTTATATTGCTTTGTGATTCTGTCCAACTTTTGATGACATTAAGAACGTAAAAGATACTAATTTTATTGTTTCTAATTTATCAAGAAAATGGCAACTTCAAGACAGGTCAGATTTTTTCTTCCGCATCCGAGAGACTGATTTTGTTCAAACAAAATGTACCCTATGTATGTATGTATGACACGAACTCCCTTCGATAGTCGAAGCAGCGTTGTTGGCTCCGTGAATCTGTCAAAAATGTAAGTGAAATCGTTGCTCTGTGAATTTTAGGGTCATAAACGAGAACTTACTCGTCTAAAACTCCTTAAAGCGTTCGATTTGGACTGCTTAAAGCTGTTTGTGCATTGGCAGCGTCAGTTGCATTTGCACGACTGTTTATCATTCAAATCTATGCACGATGTGCGCACGCTTGCACTAAGCGGGGCCTTTGTGACTCCATTGTACGATGTAAATTGACACTGATGCTACGGTATGTAAATAGTAATGTCGGTTCCTGTGATTTATTTGTTTGGTTTTCGATTGATACCTGTGTATATCTTATACGTTCTACATATACTTTCTTCCTTTTAACCGTATATTGAACCAATAATGAGTGAACGGGTAAGTAATTTGAATTAATTGTAGTAACTATTAACAGCTAATCGTGCCTTTCAAAGCACGTATAAAGAAAGAAAGAAAATATTTATTTCCATTTTTTTTATCATTTTACTTTCAAACAATCAAGTGATCAGCCTGTAATCTCCTACCTTAACCAGGGATTACCGTGGATATGATATGTTGCTGTTTTTGAATTCGCACCTAGGACCTTCAGAATGTTCTGAAGCCAAGACTCATTGGACCACGAAGACGGCACCTATAGGGATACTGATAAGTAAGTTATCTAGTAAAGCTATTTTGCGTTTTGAAAACACGTGTCACAAGGAACCCAATTTTCTGTTGCGCTCACGTAAATTCAGCAAATCGTCCGGAAATAAATACGTACCTACACATACCTACGTGAAACTTTTCTGCAAATAACAGACCGAATTGTTTCCGGAATTGTGTTTCGGATAAATCATGGGTTGATTGAACTTTAATGAAACAAAGGTTTTCCGTTTTCTATATGAGTTCGTTTCACTTTAACATGGACAATGTTACCTAGCTAATTTATTTTGATATTTGAAAGCCACGTCATGTTCACATGTTACCGTCTTATCACGTGAAATTTCTATTGATTAAACGAAATTGCTATTGTTACACTTAGAAATGGTTGATTGTTTGTACTTATGTCGATTGACAGAGAAATTTGAACGTAGCGTACCTACGTCTACTAAAGCGTTCTTCGACACCCTTGTTTATAGGCAACTAATTGTTTAGTCTTTAATCCTTTCATTGTGTGACTCGATCCCGAACAGTTATGATTATAGGGAATTACATGTTCCTCTATACGCCGGGGATCGTGTTTTCTTATACATCGACACTTAATAATTATTTGGGCCATTATAAAGGGAGATTCGCCTCATATGGTTCATATTTTCCATTTTAGGATATCATAAGAAAAGTGATTGCAAGTAATCTTTCAGGTTTTTAGGCTCTGCCCATTTCATTAGAGCCAGCAGCTACCGACAATATACGCTTCTGGCAACAATATAAACTTTGCCATCTTTCAGCTTATTGCTATCGTCGCTTCCCCACCGCGTCCACCTGGTCACCGTCAGGTATGTAGTCTTTAGGTTCTTACCAAGAGCCCTCAGTGCCTCCCATTTCTCCAGCCAAGAATTGAATGTCATCTGAAATCTACAGTAAGTCACATCAAAAGAATTCTAACATTCGTTTCCGTCTATTCACAACTCCAGGCTTGGATGAGCACGGTCGAGGATTTGAATTTGAGATCAACTGAGCTTTACATAAATTACAAGACGTTTCCTTCGAGACGAGAAACGTTTCGCAAAATGTTTTGTATATTTCATGCACTTTGATTGGTTTATGCTGTGATTCGTGTTTAGTTGCGACAAGGTGATTTGTTGGGGATATTATGCTTTAGTATTGACGCTAATAGAATATTTCTGACACACATTTTTTGCCTTTCTGACTTGTGTTTTCAAATAGTAATTAGCGTTCTTCATTTTTTTCACCTATATCACAAATCTATAATAAGTCAATACAAATTTAGTAAATCAGACCCTTTCTCTGTGATACGAGATCTACCTTCTTCTGTGTGACTAAATATTCCTCCTATGAACACTTTACAAAATGCTATTGAATTACGCGAAAACTACGCTACTAAATCTTCCTAAAAGTAATTTAACAACTTCAGGACAGCAGTGACAAAATAAATCATTGTGAAAAAACCTCAAACTTTGAGGAAATAACGCGTCACGGCCAGAGCACTTAGCAACTTGGTAGTTTTGTTTATAAAAAGTACAGTCTGGATGTCGAAACAACATGATAAATGAATCGCACGACTAATTTTACTTTCTTTCGGCTTTATACGGACACAAGTAACTTATAGAATGTTAATTAGAGCACTTTTGCGACTTCATGCGGCGTCCTAGTAGTATTTTAGTTATAAGGTCGTAAGGCCCAAAGTCCTTTTAAAATCCAAATCCCATTGTTTAACTATTGTGTCTGGAAATCCGGGCCTTACAAGGATAATGCAAGTATCAGTTTATTTTGAACTTCTATGCTGGAATGGGAGCGAATAAAAGCAGATTCCGTTCAGCTGCTTATCTATCCAGGCTTGAGTGATGTGCTGATCACCTAACAGCCTGTCACGATACGGTTCATTATATTTATCCTACTTGCTTTCGAGCAATACATACATATACACATAAGATCACACCATTTTCCTATTAGGCAAAGACCACGGAATTTCACTTATTACGATCCTGGCACACCACTAAGCATTAAGCCCACCCATTTGCACTATATTAATATGTTGTGTAAGTTTTGTACGTTATATATACAAAATATAAATAATATGGCGTTATGATTCTATAGCAGGCCTATTAAGTACTTATGGCCTATTAAGTACCTATGGCCCGTTATAACCTTTATGTTTATTCTTCATATATTGTTTATTCAAATTTCTTTCATTATTTATTTCTTAGTATTTTTTGTTAGTAGTAATTTATTTTTACTTACGCTAAACTGTATTATATTGTATACAATTTTCCGTTATCAGATATATGTGAATATTCTTGGAAAAACTATTAAGTACGTCTTTATTATTCATGTGACCACTTTACAAGACAATATATTATATTACATATACATTACGTTATTATGTATACCCCTATAACAAGCGTTTAATGACTTGTGACTAAACGTTGTATCATTTTCCTTTTCTTATTCATCTAGTCAATTTACTTCCACTAGATCTTGTTAAATTATGCCTTCTACGCTGATTAAAATCAAATAAAAACATAGAACAGTTTCAGCTTCTTGCCTTTCCGGCCATGTCGGAGACAGCGTCCTTTCTAAAATGATGGACAACAATTACTGTTATGGGCGATTAAGCTGATCTATTGTCACCATAAGGTTCATCATATAAGGTTCATAATAAAAAACTTGTTTCGGACTGGCTTCACACGTTAACCTACGATGAAGTAGAAAATCTCCTACTTAGGACTACATAATAGATCATTTATTTATTTATTTATTAATCATTTTGTTGGGAAACACACACACACACACTCACACACACACACACACATATACACACGCACTCACACACGCACACTCACCCACGCAGATCATTTGCTCTCACACACTTTTTCTTTTAATTCAATCTTTTTTCTTTTTAATGTGTTTATATACCTATATATTTGCCATGTTTTAAAATCTTATGTATACCAAAGGGGAGTTGCGAGTCATTCCCAACACAAGTACTCTAGTTACTTACTGGGAAGTCTCGACAACAAACTTCGTTACAATTATGTGAAATAAAACTATTTTTATTTTATTTTTTTATTTATATACATCTTAGGATTTCATATCAATAGTGCAAGTTGTCTTGGTATGTATGTAGATCTTGTTAAACTTCTTTGACACAGTTATCCGGATGATTTTATCAAATATTCGCATAGCATTTAACCTTGGGATTCTAGAGTTATTTCAAGGCAAAAAGGATAAATTGTGTACTTATATTACATCATCATAGTACCAACTCTTAGTGATTACTGTTTGCCGGCCGCTGTTTTTGTCATGCACTGACAGCATAATTAAAGGTATCGTTACGTAATTTGTTAAGAATGTAGCCAATGGCTAACTATTTCGTTTAATTTTGAACGCTTCTTATCTCAGTAATGTTGAGATCCCGGAAGTAGAGAGTAAATCTATGAATAATTACCAACCTTACGTTATTACTTTCCGCCTTACTACAAAACAAAGACTAAAGATAGATAGATAGATAGATAGATAAAATACTTTATTGAGCACAATGGACACAAAATACAGAGATAAGGACAGCATATACAGAAAAGCACAACAGGCGGCCTTATTGCTCATGCATTGCAGATGCATGTAAAGATAACACGTTTAAAATAAAGTCCACGCCACTAATAAGATCAAAATAAATACAAACTATTTTTTTATTCTCATTTTGGTTAATGAAACTAGTTGACAAGTCATAATAATTTTATGCAGAATCTGCGACAGTAGCGCCGTGGTCGGTGAACTTTTTTTATAGGCCCAGACTATATTTTAAACCTGGTGTTATCTTGTAGTAGAATATAATTATTTACTTAAGGGTCATAAGGTATACTTTATTAGATTAAACAGGATAGGAATAAAGATAATATAACAATACATAAATATGCACACAATAACATTATAATTTACATAATATAATATATAAAGATATATTTTGTGTTATTCCATGTTTTGTCTTTTATTTGTTACTGTGGTATACCTTTATAATAAACGTTTCTATCTTTCTTTCTTTAACATAACATCACGCCTGTATCCTCAAAGGTGTAGGCATATATTTAAGTTCCATGTGATAGAGTTCTAGTGTATAAAGGTAATAACTGTTTTATCAGCTGTTCTATGCACTATTGACTGTGCGCATTGATGGTATACCTAATTCAAAAGGTTGGTATGTATAAAGATTGAGGAACTTTCAAACAATAATTAGAGCAAATTATTATTCCTCCTTTGTCAATCATCATGGTTCGTCATATCACTTTACTTGTTAGTCCAATGAGCTTTAATTTAAACCAAAGATATAACAATGCAGACACTAAAAGCTTCCCTAATGAGATTATTGTAGTTTAAACAGATTTAAAATTGTAATACAGTATATGGCGTGGCATTAAATGTAACTTACAAACATACAGTTTCTGGAAAAGGTAAAGTACTTACCTTGAAAGTTCTACTACTACCAATCTAGGTTTAATATACCTAGATTTTTTAAATTTGGTTGACGTATTGTTTTTTATTTATTTTAACGTACTTTTTGATACTATTAGGAAATAAAATAAAAATAATTTAAATAGTACATCAAGTCATGTTCTAAAAAAAACGTGAAGTGTGTAAGTGCTTCACTGTCGACCGATAATAATAGTTATTATAGTATCTAATTGGTAGTAACAAAATAATATAATAAGTGGTGCCTGGCACTACTTACGAAATAAACAGGCAACAGATATGTTTGACATTCGGCGATCCGATTTATTTTACAGCTTCTATGATAATATACGCTGGTAACCAAAGAAAACACGAAATGTAAAGGATATAAATCATAAGACGTCTAAATATTAACTACGTACCATACAGATGAGGGTCTAGGTACATAAATAGAGCCAGCTGAAGACATTTATTCGCTAGCAGCTAAAAAATTGAGCGAAATATCGTGCGGAACACGAAGATTTATGACCTACCGTGCGTTGACGGTAGACAGACATCGACAATGATTATTTTAATTGAAAGATTCAAAGTTCAAAGGGAGAAAAAAATACGATAATAGTCCACGGTTTCTCTTGGTACGAAATTGTTAAATTTTCGCCACCTAAGCGAGCGGTCTGGACAATTATCGAAAATTCGTGTTTCGTTTCGATATTGTACAGCTGCCCGTCTTTATCTCAATTAGTGAAAATGCGTGCGTTTACCGTTTTGGTTTAGTCCACGATCACGAGTTAGGTCACTAAATTTGAGAGGGATTTGGGGTCCGCAAAATCGATGGCGCTGAAATGTGTCAAACCATTATTCTTCATCAATGGCACGGACTTTTCCTTTGGTTGAGTTTCGGAATTTCGGTCACTATTTGCGTACAGTCATGAGCAATATAATGTACCCACTTTATGACTCTGTCGCACTAACATATTTTACATTTAGTGAGACTTACAGTTCAATTTGTCAAAAAAGTTAATGTGACATGGTCCCAAAGTGTATACATATTACCTAATGCTCGTGACCGTACCTAATAAATAGATCAAAACGATTGTTAACCACTGCTTCATTGTTATTACTTTGTTCTATCGCAGGCGTATTCTGTTAGTTTTTATCCAATTTACCTAAATCTGCCATCATTAGGTTTGTTTTTTTTTCTACACCAGATATTTCGTTTAATAAGCGAGTTTTCTTACAATAACTGCTGACAGTGACCATATTTCGCTTTTGCTGGATTTAAAAAGAATAATTTGCTATTTCAACTCCGGACCAGCTAGTTCGTTAGCGGGCAGATCAAACGCACCAGTTCTGAATTACAAAGAGTCAAACCTCCATTTGCAAGGCAATCTAATTGTTCTGCGGCTAATGGCGAACGGGAACAATGTGACCACGTCACTCGTTAATTATAATTCTCTCCACTTTAACTTGGTTTTCTTTGACGAGATAAAATTAAGGGTTAAAGAATAAGACGTAGGTACATAGAATCAGAATATTTTTAAATACGAATTATATTATTATTTATATTTTTGGAATAGGAATTGCATTTCGTAGCGGAATTTGCATGAAAAACCAATAATTTTCATGCAAATGCATGCTATTTCACACTGTACAAGCTTTTTCAGCATACGGTTTCCTGAATCCAGGATTAACTGAACTCTTTATTATTCCCTGTTGCGCAATACGGTTTAATCTAGTTTCATTATTAACAACTAATGTTCTTCTTTGAGTAACTAAGTATATACATTTAAGATTCTAAATATAATGATGTCTTTGTAATTAGTTGTAGTATGAATCTGGAATATGACGAGATTGAGAAATGACCAGTTTCGAAGGTGACAAATCAGGAGGAAATCCGATCTTTAACATTTTAAATGGTCTTAAAGGACACACGTTGTCGTGTTTTAGGCAGCGCACTGTTGATTACCACGCAAAACGCCACAGTATGGTTCGGAGTTCTCATCTAAACGTTGATTCATACTTATTCAGATTCACACAGCGCATTCACGTTGCGTCTCAAAATTGCATTAGAATCCCACTACAGAGTGAGTGGATGAAAAATTAAATCTCCGAGCTGAGGTAAATGAATCATAGAGATTGCGAGTGCCGTCATAAATACGAGAGGAGGTACAGAGTCTTCTAGCAAAAATTTAGAGGAGGCCTGCGGTATTCCCGGGAGGTTGGCTAGGAGCCAAGAGGAGGGGGACGCGGAAACAACAGTTTCAAGGTTTGTATTATATGTCGGACTCGGATTTCCCGCGGCTCTCTCCGGGATGAATAATGCAGTGCAGAAGCTGCGTCTGATGATACCAGCTGAAGTATTTTAAGTTTCAAAATCGGCTGCAAATAGCTCAGTTAACTTAAGCATTTCTTCCTTTGTTATTTGTTATAGTTTGTGTTTTGATCGCTACAGATTTGAAATATCATCAGGGAAATCGTTCATACCGTTTAAAAGACAGATTCATAAAACGAAATTTTTTTTTTCGTGTTTTTCTATTTCTAAGCTTTTTTGTGGTTTCTATTTTCGCAAATAGCCCAGAAGAAAGAATCGCCCTAGTTTTGATTCGATAAGTAATTTCGTTAATGTAGTCAATAACCTTGTATCATTATCGTTTCGCTCATAACAAGAAACAATAAATTCATTCATTTGCAGACAATCTGGTTCGTTCATATCGCACAATAAGGAATAATTCATACAACTTGGGGTCTCAAGTAACCGTGATAAAAACGAATGAAATAAAACGATGAAATATTAATCTGCTTTTTTTTGGTTTTCTTAATGATCAATAACGAGGCTTAGTACGTAACGCTAGTTTGTTACTGTTTATTATTTATCTATGGCATTCGCTATGGCGAACACCGCCCTCTAGCGGATTTAATTCACTTTTTTTCCAATCGCTGGAATGTCCGCCAGGTAGCTAAATAAATATATTTATTTCTATAATAGCGGATTTTATCCCAAATCAGTGGCATCTACTCTCACACACACATTTTACATATATGTACCTACATTGACACAAATTCACTCATTATACTCCAAGCTTCATTTATTAGATAAGTTTTAGTGGATTTTAGTTGGTAAGTGATTTTATTAGGATATAAATACATTCAGCAAATATGTCCTAGACTACGTTTAATAGCCACCAGCCCCTGCGGCATGGTAACCGCACTGAGCACGACGCGAATTATATCGAGAGCTTTGACTAATAGCCGTACGATGTCTATCCATGTAGATGACATTCGTTGCCTATATTCGTCGCGCCACGCGCGCCGTGGTTACCGTGCAGAGCCTGCAGATGAAGCTGATGTATAAGGTCATGTTTATCCATCATTTACTATGCAGATTTTACATCTTTTGTTGATGTCTTAGTAATTACGTTTCGATTCATTTTGTAAAAAGTACAACGATAATGAAATATGAACCTTATATAGTAATATGAACTTCATTTTGACAAAATACATAAAATTTTTGGTCCCTTACGCTTTTTATTGATTATTTAATATTTACTATTATATTTACCCAGAATAACATATTTCTTTAAAATTCTTCTCATTTTTGAATAGAGAAATGCCCGTTATAAAAAGTTTGTTATTCTTAGTGGGTTTTAATATGCTCCTCATTCTGGTCTTTATTTCACTAAGAATTATTTTTTTCTGCTTCTGGCTTACTTTCGGCTTGTATATCTTGTCTCTTATTATTTTGCAAATCATTTCTTTTGCCTCGTTTGTTGAGTGTTTCTCTTTCGCGTCGTTACTCGAGTTTTTCTCTTTTGTGTCGTTATTCGAGGGTTTCTTTTTTGTGTCGTTATTCGAGGGTTTCTGTTTTGTGTCGTTATTCGAGGGTTCCTGTTTTGTGTCGTTATTCGCGGGTTTCTGTTTTGTGTCGTTATTCGAGGGTTTCTCTTTTGCCTCACTTGTCGAGTGTTTCTCTTTTGAATCTGTTGACGAGTCTTTTTCTTTCTCTGACGAGTGTGTTTCGCCAACAGCAGCAGCATCTGTTCAAATTTGTGAGTCTTTTTCAATTTAACCCGTTAATAATAACTTGATTACAATGACACCTGTCGGAACAATACGTTTTCCGAATACGTCTCATTTGCTCTGTGTACTCAAGCTATTTTTAACGGTATATAAACTTACAGACGTAGCATTTTTGTTTATTCCGTGCTTAAAGCATGAATGGGAAACCATTTAATTATTGGCACAAAAATTGTACGGCATTTGTTATTGTAATATCATATTAATAGATTTTGTAAGCTGAAATTGCTGATCACCTTGCTATGCATGTGAATTTCTGCGCGTAACGTGCAATGTAGATCAAAAATAAGTGAACTCGATATCACTCTCACTTTTGCTTTCGATATAGTTTACCAGCATATCGGCATAGTCAGCAAATGTACCTACTTCCCGAAATTTTTCAACCTTAGCTCCTTGTCACGGACCTTAGTAAAGTAAATATTTAATACCCATAAGCTTAGGAACCGGTTGAGTAAGATCTTCACTATGTTGTTGAGTAACTAAACATATTGCCGAGTGGGACACTATATTTATAATATAAAATGATAAACAAATTTATACATACCACAGTATTTCAATATGAAATAGATCGCCAATGACAAGAAAATAATAATATATCTCATTTTCATAAACTTTCGGATTGGGTATTGGACGTCTCTCGAACTGCTTTAGAGGTAAATAAGTAATTTGAAACTCATTAGTTTTTCAATGCCTATTTAGGTATGCATTAAAAACGATTGATTTTTGGTAATCAAACCGGGTAATCATTTCTCAATCAATCAATTTCAACAACTAATCAATTACCTATGATTTAGAAACAGCAATTCAATATTGCGCAGATTTTTGTTATCTGTCTATTATAATTATTATTTTCTTATACTGTTTTTTACTATTGGTGTTGTCAGGTCGACAACGTGTTGTACCTATGCAAAATTTTAGGATGATGTCGATAGTTTTTTTTAAACCTTGAAATTTCCTGGTACTCTTGGTACCTTGTCAACGCACATGCAAAATTTAACGGTGATGGGCACTTTCGTCATTTTACCAATAATATTCCTTTACATTCTATAATCTATAAAATAAAATAAAAGTTACATAATTTTCCACATTGAAACACGGTTCTTAGTAGCTTCCCACTCATTTTAATAACAACAAAGTCGCAAAATGGGTTTTGACTTTAGTGCCTTTGGTAGATCTCTCCGAGTTTGAGTCCTCGGCGCTCCCTATTTTTCCGGCCAAGTGGTTATTTCAACAATAAGTCACGACAAAAAAATATAGATTCTCATCCACATAGAGCTTCATAACTTTTTCATATGAACCCAATTCAGAAAAGGTAGTCACGTCTTTCAAATCCATGGGTAATCACCAAAGAGATTTAGAGCAGAGTCCCAGTATAAGATCACTGAGATTTCAGATCAAATTTGTATTGTTTTGCTGCGTCACCGCAACGATATGATTTCAGCTCACGAAATGCCATGACGTTCTCGTTACACTCGAAACTCATCTTTGTTTATAATTACATACCTATGTAGAAAGACGCAGCGTCACCGATCCTGCGTCGCAACGGACACATCGCATCACTGTTCCAACCGAGACGTTTATTTCTACTAATTTAATTAGCATTTTCAAAGCAAATCACGTTTTATACATTGTTTGAGGTTTACACTGTTATTATCATAATTAAAGCGCATAATACCGGGTCCTTACCACGTTATTATCAGGGATATGAGACTCCCGATATTTCAACTCTGTTGCAAATGCCATGATCATGGGACGACATATCCCCGACGTCATAGCCCTGATAATAACACGGTAAGGACCAGGCATTATGTGTTTTAATTATAAATTACGTATTGATGGAACCTGTGGATGGGACGAACGTACAAACAGAATTACTTATTAGATAACCAAAAAGAAAACCTAATTTAGATTCGATACGGGAAGTCTGAGAGTAAATATTTGTCCATCTGTTTATGTAAACGAAACCTGGACCATCTAGTTAACTAACATATACATACCTTTATCAGTTCATTGATGAATATGGACTCAATTCGAAGTATATTGCATTGGTACATTGGTACACAGTTATTAAAATACAGGGTGTTAGTGACATCGTAAAGAAAACTTTGAGGGATATGAAGTGGAATTTTCCGTCAAAAAAGTTTGGAACTGAAAATAATAAAAAAACACGAAAATTCTTATGAATTTCCCGACACAAAATACCACTTGATATCAACTTAGAAAAATGGTCTCAGTATTCGTTACGGTATCATTAATACCAATAAGTACCTACTTGTATGGCTACCTGTAGGTACTTGTATGGAGTGTAAGTGAGTTTTTAAAAACTATTGAGGGGGATGATACAGATCATTATTCTGAGTTAATATCGGAACATTCCCTTTGATATTAACTCAGAATCATGAGCTGAATCATCACCCTCAGTATTTGTTACGATCTCAGTAGCATCTTGTATAAATGCCTATTACATATAAGACTAATAGGAGAGTCAAATTACATTAAATTTGATTGCTGGATATAATGCCTTCATTTGCCAAACATTTGGAACATGTACTAGCCCCTTCGACTTTCAGGTCTTCTTCTATCGTGTGGGTTGTGAGATGAATTACCAACCTCATCAACCCAGGTGTAACGATTATTATTGGCCCATGACGATTACTGACTTACAGTAATAACCGGACCAACGGCGTGCCTTCCGAAGCACGGATCTTATTATTTTTGGACAATCAGATGATCAGCTTGTAATATTCTAAACAAACTAGGGATCACAAAGTGATTTTTGTGATACGTCCCCACCGGGATTCGGGATTCGAACGGGGGTGAATAAGGTAATAGTTAAAAACAGAGCCGCATGTAGGTACCTAGTAGGAATAGGTAGAAGTATGGGAAAAGAAGCGGCGCGTCGCATTTAGGTTTTATTTAGAAATTAATGTTATTGAGCTCAATGGTAAGTCAAGGTAGGGCATCGCGGCGAAGTCGAGGCGGGGGCGCTCGCCGCCGTTTTTTTGACCGACTTCATGAAGGTTATGGTATTGCGATTCGTACAAATAGATGAGACATAGGTCGTCCCGCGACACTGCCGCGATGCTTCCGCGTCGACTCTTGTGTGCGCGAACCACTCTACAGACACCATTGGTTTATCTAATTTATGTATATACAAATTTTGTTGTATGTTCAGCGGAATACTACGGAAATTCAACCTGATACAAATTTTAAATAGCTTAATTACCTGCACTGAAATCACGTAACGCCTGTATAATTAATAAGTATAATGACCCAATAACAAAATATATCGGACTGGCAAACCTTATTCGATTCGACACGGAAAATCTGACCGTATTATCTGTTCATGCTCGTGCAATACTCGTATTCAGTGAATTCCAGTGTGGACAGATATTAGTGATGAATGCAGTTTAAATTGTTTTTTTTTTTACCTTTGATGGGTTTGCTCTTGGCCCAGACAAGTTGCCCGAAGGCATTGAAGAGACCTAAGATTGAGCGAGCTCGCCCAAAAGGTGCCTGTTCACTTTGGCCTTAAAAGCACCCGGGTTGTATGCATTCGGAAATACAGAAGACGGCAACGAATTCCACTTCCTTTTAGATTGCTACCTTTGCAATAAGGCCGCCTGTTGTACTATGTAACCGATTATAATTATTTATTTTTTAATATTTATTTTAAGTGCAATAAAGAGTTTTTGTATTGTTTGGCTTGTCGGATTGGATTTGCTGATGCAATACTTATCGACCGTGAGTTCGGCCCAGGCTGACATTTGTGTGACAAGTCTTTGCTGTTTGTCTTTTGCCATGGCAATTGCGTAGGTATGTTAAATCTGCTTCTCCTATATCTAGTATTAAATGCATGTGGTTCATAATTAAAAACAAGTATGAAGTATGATTTTAACTGCTGACTATACTGTATTTTGTATTTTTTAAATATTAATTTTGACATGTTAACTTGACACTATATTTTTGTAGATTTAAATATTAATGTTGTTGATTTTAGAATGTTTTATATTTTGAATGCATGCCGATTGTTGTGAGATTATTATATTTTTATTTTAAATGAATATTTGCACGCCTGCAAGCAGGCTGAATACACTAAGGCCAAATTATTACCTATTAAGATCATTGTACTGTGTTCATGAAAATAAATGATCTATCTATCTATCAAATGAAAGATTCACAACATCGACACGATTATTCATACACAGCTTTGGTTTGCAGGCGCCACGCCAATCAGAATTATTACTGGGAACATCGACAAGCATTGAGAGTTGAACACTTGAGATATAGCAACATTATTACATCTGTTCTTGAAATGCTATTATTACTTCGACAGTTCAATACTGTTACTGCAGCAGTTCCTTCGCAGTTTCTAGTTACTAATGGGAAGTATTACCTGTTTGGTCTTGTTTTTCTATCGTGTGGGTTTGAGGTGGATTACCAATCTCATCAACCCTGGTGTCAAGGTTATAGGGCGTTTTTGGTGGTTTAATAGCAGTAGCTTTGTTTAAAATGGCTATAATATCAGCAATACTTACGTGAATAATTATAAGTAGTAATCTATGTAACTACTTACGGCTTGCGGTAATAGGAGGTTCCACAAGTCTGACATATATCTGTTAGATAATTTGTCACTTTTATACAACAATGTAAAGAGTACTAGTCCCATGTGTTAGATAGATATATAAGTTGAACCAGAGTGATCCACACGGCCACCACTCCGCGCGCGGCTCGTATTATCTACGTATCTAGGCCTTCGTCCAATAAACGCAGCAATTTTATCTACGCGGTTAAACGTTCAAAATCGAATTGATCGAAGTCCTCGATATGATTGGCGCCGCGCGCGACACGGGACCGTGCAGATCCCGCAGATGGTGTTTTTTTATTGACGTGACTTATTGGAGATTTGCCGCAAATGGCATTAAATACTTGGCCGGATAAATGGGGAGCGCTAAGGGCCCTCACCCGGTAAAACAGCAGATGGTGACAGGTTATCCCTCCTGTGGCATATAAATGGTCCATTATATTGCAAAGGACAGTATCCCATACATAATCGAGTTTTATAACATATCCGGCATAATAACCACTGTCGGTATTGCACCAACCCGTGCTCCAATGCATAAACTTCTGTCACCCTAAAGTTGCCTGGCAGAAATTGCTGTTTAGCAATACGGCCGCCTATTGTGCTTATGTTTTTATTCGTATGTTTATGTCCTTTATATATTATGTCATTGTGCAATAAAGTATTATTGATTGATTGATTTATTGAATACATTACATGATTTATTTTTAGCTGAGTACATCATAAACTTTATTTTTCTTCTATTTCTAAACCAGTTTTCATCTTTACAGGAGTAACTTCAATCTACCAATTGCCAATGCTATCAATGATCTGATACCGTAGATGTTATGTTGCGTCCAAACACTTTTGAATAACCTTCGTGGTCTAATGGTTAGTATTGGGCTCAAGTTTCAATATTACATTATTTTCGTGCTACGACCAATACGGCGATACGGCCCACCACCTACCACGATGGTCTAACAGAAAGCTCGGTGAGGTGTGGGTATTTAATTCACCTTGCGATGGTTATAGTCATGTGCTTATGTGGTGTTATGTTTGGACCAATACGACCATATCGGTATAAATGATAGAAATTAATAACGTTCGTAGTATAAGAGGGAAGTTACTTCCGATACTAGTTTGTGTTGTTTAATTAATTTACTAACAGCCTCCATGGTCTAGTGGTTAGAGCATTGGGCTCACGATCTGAAGATCCGGGTACGATTCCCGCTGGGTATATTGTCGAAGGTTCTCTGTTTTTACGCATATTTTTTTATGTAATAATTTACCATGGCATAATGTTACTTGTCCTATTATTAGTTACGCATAGTATTAATTTGTCATAACTTTTTAAGCATAATTTTGAAACTCGTAACTCATAATGACATATAAGCATAAGTATTATAAGCATAAAAACTATACTCCGAATAAAAAAAGTTTTGGCACAACTTTGAACATTTCCGAAACTTACTTTTTCCTTGGTTGCATTTGGTTCATGATTGTGACTTTTTATATTTTTTGACTCTATTTCATGCTGTTGGTGATCATTCAGTTTAATTTTCGTGTGTAATATAAACACGCTACTGTTATTCCTTGTAAAAATTATGACAAAACACTATTATTCTAAAAAAGAATTATGGATACCTATTTATATGCGAATCAAATTTAATTTTATACCAACAAATATTAGTCCAAAAATAAATTATACCTAACAAACCAGTATTCTTAGATGTTATTATGGGAAAGTACTATTATGCTTAAAAACGTAATGCGAAAAGGATTATGATAATTAAAATTATGACAAAACCATTTATGCATTTTAAGAGAATCCCATTGTCGAAAGCTCTTTGTGGGACTGTTCTTTCTTTGGTAAGGACATTGCAGGCTTGAATCACCTGAGGTGTCACCATTCAGAGAACATGTTAAGCCGTTGGTCCCGGTTATTAGCCGTGAAACATTTCCACCAACCCGCAGTGGAGCAGCGTGGTACAGTATGCTCCATACCCCCTCCAGTTGATTGATGGGAAGCTGTTTATGTTATTTACGATAAATATTGAGAATTATTGAGGACACAAGAGGCAAGATCATTCGACACCTAACAAGACACGACGAATTTATTAAAAACATCATAGAAGGAAAGCTAGAAGGAAAGAGAGGAAGGGGAAGACCAAGAAGAGCTTACATAGAACAGATTAAAGAAAAGGTTAACGTCGTGTCTTATAGGGAAGTCAAGGAATTGGCTTTTGATAGACTGGAATGGAAAATGCTACACCGACAAGAGCGTGGCTCTTAAATTGATGATGATGATTTTATCTATATGCTTTTATATCTGAATTGGAGATATAGGATAAACAATGCTGGAGTGTAGTGTAGTAGATAAACACAAATAACTAATGAGCTTCAGGCCATGTGTTGTTGCCTTTGACAAGAAGCCAAATAGTTGAAGGCCGCAGAGTAAAGCGCCAGATTTATCCCTATCTCGAGCAAGTTGGACCATAGTATTTCAAATTGTATGTAGGTAAGTAGGTAAGATGTATTGGGTGATAAAGGATATGACTGTGTGTGAACAGATATGAATGAAAGAGAAATACGGGCTACTCTACCATTATGCGTTATTTGGAAACACAAATCATTAAATATTCTTTGTATATATTTATGTTTTAAAGCTGGGCTCCCTACATTATTAATATGATCATAATAGCAGAGTTTCCTAAAAGGGATGGACCGCTAATGTATTTGTAAACTTGTTTCGTTCATAGTAAAACAGATTGTATAATAAAACTGTATCTATCGAAAAATAAAAACCTTTTTTTTCTATTTACGAAAAAGCATTTTAACTTTTAAGTATCTATGTAATATCATTATTACAATGATTTAGTTATGGACCAAGAGCTTTAAAAGATTTTATATTCTTGTCTTCTAACATCGTCTCTTAAGTAGTTCTACCTGGTAAGGGCTAGTAAAATATTCAAAATACATGTCTATAAGTACACCTACTTAACAACCCTCATCGTGTATTCCCTAGTGAAGTAAGTCAAGTCAAATCGCTTCTGTTGTTATGATAAATTGATGTGCTTTCCCGCAAAATGACCTATTTCATCCGTGAACTTGTCCTTAAAGATTTTTCCCTGTTTTCTACAGTCAGTGGAGGAAAATAATGAATATCAAAAGGGAAGCGTTATTTATAATTAACGCTACACTTGAAGCGCTTTCCCTAAAATTCCTATTCCGGTCCACCAAGAAACAGTTCTTGTGAATCTTATCTCTGTTGCACTAAAGACGGATTTCATTGCCAGGTTTTAGTATAGGAGACCTTAATTTTTTACTGATCACAAGAAAAAGACGGTCGACTAAACAGGGCATATTGCATCAATTCATATAAAAAAGCAATATTGCATTATTTTTTTAAAGAACGTCTAGGGCCCTGTGCCGAGGTTTTTCTTGCAGCTTCTTTTCCCCGGCTATACAGGTTGTGAGAAGCTGCAGTAGTTTTAGGTGGATGAGACGTTCGTTATGTAAAATTGACGATTCAAAGTGTAACTATGTTACCTACTGAATAAAGATATTTTTGAATTTGAATTTGAATTTGAATTTGCAGTTTGACATTTGCGCATATAAAAGTAATAGCGCAATATAAAGAAGTGTTAAATAGTAATATTGCTTTTTTAGATGAATTGTGTTGATACGGCTCCTGATCCGTGAATCTTATCTGGGTTACACTAAAGACGTATGTCGTTTTCTGTTTGTAGTATAGGAGACCATACTTACTGATCAGAAGAAATACCTGAGACATTATTTTTTTATCGCTCGCCTTCAACTTGGGTGCGAAAATATGTACCTGTCTCATCTTGCAAATGACAAGTTCTGATGAGCTACGTGAAATGGGTTATATTTTCGAACGTGAGTTGAAAGTTCAAAAATAAGGCCCCGGGGTGCGTAAATGTGGTCCGTATTTTCTATTTTTACATTACATTATGTAACATTTTGCAATATATTTGTTTCTTCATTTAGTTTACATCTGTTTAACTAGAGTAGACAACTTACTGAACAACAGCTACCTCGTTAAGTAGACAGTCTTGTAGAAGGAGCTGTGACATACTTATTACTTAACTTGTGATTGAAATACCTACTTAGGTAAAAGTTTAGTTGCAAGCTACAGCAACAAGCACAGAACAAACTCTTCTGTTTTTAAGTTTATAGAATGTCTTCTTATTCTTCTTTATTTTTGTATTTAGAATGGAGAAAATTCTTTTATCAAATATAATTTAATATATTATGACAACAAATAAGACTACAAAAGAACAAGAATAATCCTATTTTTTTCTAACTTCGTATTCAATTATCTCCCAAGACCTAAGCTTATTAAAGGGCATTTTTTATCCAAATCTTATCTTCTTGGCGAACTTTGTTTAATATCTAATTATAAACAAAAAACAAGAAAACAAATGAATACAATAAGTTTTTCTTCGAAGTGTAAATTGCGTTTACAAATCTTTTTACAATTTTCAAAAGAAAAATGAGTAAAGCCTTTGATGACGAGATGAGAATAATAAAAATTCTCACTGGGGGATTTCTAAATCACAGAGTTTCTTTTCCCTATAAAAAGTTTGCTTTTTCTCACGGACTCTTATTACGCCATGCAATAAAATTCGACTGGATATAACTACAGTAATAAAATGGATATATTACATGTACAAGGTGATATTAAAGTGACTCCCCTAGCTGTAATGATGGCTTTAACACGATAACTTTTATATTTAGCACAGAGTTTGTTAGACAAAAAAAAAAAGATTATGTTAAAAGAGCCCAAATTATATTTTAGCACGTCTTTATACTTTTACAGTATAGTAAGCTTTAATGGCGCATTAAAAGTTCAACGCCTGTTTTTGTACGGTATTCAACAAAATATTATTTCTTACTTTTTATTTGTCAGATTTGGAAGTCGGTTTATTATTTTTAAATTACTTCTTATTTTTCTTATTACGGAACTCGTTGGCACTTTGGATAGCTCCAAAATACATACGAGTAAGTATATGACACGCTTAGATAACCATCATAAAAATACCGGAACAGTTACGACATGATTCATAAGGATAAGCGATAAGTGTTTTAATGAAGTAGGCTAGTTTGATAACGGCGGGACTCTTGCCAAACAGGTGTTTAATCATCCTGTTCTTATTAGCAATTTCATGATTACAAAGAAATGTTGGCATTATGGTAAGATAAGATAACAGAGTAGTAAAGTGTCACAGATAAGGTTAATGATCAGGTTTATTTTTTAATCTTTACATTCTGTACATCATGGGAGAGAGCCGTGGTAGTCCAGTTGTCAGATTGCCTCTCACTTTGAGGTTGCAGGTGCAATCTAGCACAGGTCTAAACAAATGATTGTCGAATTTGTTTTCGAATTCATATTTGGATCATAAATGATTATCACGTGCTCAGCGCTGAAGGAAAACATCGTGACGAAACGTACATTCCCGAGAAATGCATTTTCGGAGGTATGTGGCGTAAACTATATTGGGCTGATTTTGGAAGCGGGTTGGAAGGTCAGAGAGGCAGTCGCTTTTGTAAAAAACCGGACAAATCTTCAGGATAGGTAAGCGGACCCTGTGAAAAACGGGATAATGCTGGGGGGTGATGACATTCTGTGCATCCTAGTCTTTTTATACAGCTATATTTATTCGGTTTTATACTGAACCGAACCGTATTCGGAATAATTAAATTCAATCATAGATCCAATTTTAATAAACCGGAGGAATCTCCGCAACTGTTCCCCTACGACCGATTCGCCATTGGAGTATTCGTCGACAGGGCGATACATTTATTTCCGTATCCCTAGCAGTCTTTCGCCTATGGACATTTTGTTGTCAGGAACTTTCACCTACGTCACTTTTCACGACAGGCCTTTAACTAGTATGCTTACCTTAACCAGTAGATCAATGTTAATAGTCCATAATGTCTACATTACAACAACTTTTAAGAATGGTTAAATAAACGTAATTACAAGGTACATTACTTTGGAAGGAGTCTAAAGGAGTACATATCTAAAATAAGATATTTTAATAGATAAATTGGTAAGTATCTTGAAAAAATAAATAAATTTCCTATCACAACTGACCTGTAGTCTTAAATTTTGTAACGGGAGAGAGTCGGCAGCTTTCGACATTTGTCCAGCCTTGTAGTTAATGCCAACTGCGGCAAATTCACAATAAGCCACGCGATGCCTATGATAGCGGTCTCGATTGAAAAGTAAATATTAAAATGACTTAACATGCATAAGAAGACGCGATATACCACAGTGATACCTACTATGGTATGGATCCTGCTTTAGATACCTAAGAGAAGTTTCATGCTCCCGTGAATAACTATGCATATTACATCAATCAACACGAAGCGATTCCCGTCTTCATTCATTATGCGGACAGCCAAGAATTTCCAGCAGAGTCTGTTCCTGAAGATTTACAAGCTAGATTCAAGACTACTTGTGATGCAATCTGGATACCAAAATGCGGAATTGGTAACAAAATTTCTTCTTCTTCTTCTAAGTACTTTATCCCCTCACCGCGCACCAGCACCGCGCAGTCCCGCGTTCGAATCCCGGTGGGGTCATATCACAAAAAGTACTTTGTGGTCCCTAGTTTGGTTAGGACGTGATTGTCCGAAAGTAAGATGATCCATGCTTCGGAAGGCACAATAAGCCGTTGGTCCCGGTTACTACTCACTGATGTAAGTATGTAATCGTTACATGAGCCATATCAGGGGCCTTTGGCGTTGCCTTTGAGGTCCACCTCACAATCCACAAGATAGAAGAAGAACAATTTAGTGTGAAATAAATTGGAATACGCTCTACGTCTTCTACATGGCTAAAACACCTTACAAATCGATACAAGTTTTGGTTACTTACCGGTATTAAGTCGGCTGGTACTAAGTAGTTAATACTAGTCACGGTTAACCGTGTGACTGAAGTCACTATGATCATGTGGTTGGTGCACCAGTTAGCCGGTGGGCTAACTTTTCATGCGGTATGTTGGTTCAATACTAGATAGATACTGATCAGATGATGATGATGATCTCTCCGACCGATTTCGGCCATGGCGACCACTTCGACTCCTAGTCGGCACGACGCTGATGCGCCCGAAGATGGCTTATGTAGCTACCCGCGCACAGCGAGGGCACGTGGGCACACCGTTTTGGTAATTATAATGAATAGCGGCAGTGGGATGGGCCTTCAACTCATCACGTCAGATAGATACTATACTAGATAGAGACTTGCACCAATGAGCTATAAATTTGTCTCAAATTCAATTTTCATAAACAGTTATATATCGACCAATATAGACGGCGACCACACCTATCATCTTAAACGGTGAGCTGAACCCTAATTTTGGATATAACGGTCGTGCGTTTATGAATGTGTTGAACAATTATTTACCACTTAGAGCGAAAGAAAAATTAGTCACAATCATTCGTTTTTAATTTCATTTCACAATACAAAATAGTGATTTTATACAAATGCAAAGCGTTCCACTTGAAAGTTCTTCATAAATATATTTAATACGTTTACAGCCTTTATAAAGTTCGTGGCTGCCAAAAAGAATTCTTTAAGAATTTGCTTTGAAATAAACGGTCTTTACTTTGACTTTGCCAAGAAGTTGTTAAGAGTTAAGCAAGGAGTTAGCTGAACTTTTTCAAAGACGAATAATGCTCCAATTCACAATCTTTGGCTTTGATAATTAATATCGGTGGAAAAGTAGGTTAGGCAGTAGGTAAGTATATTTTAAATCGTTTACTTCAATTATATCGTTTATGTAATAGGTTAAGAAGCATTATTATGTTGTTAATATTATTTATTAAGTATATCTTTTATCGATTATCGATTTATCGGTCTGCGATTATTGAAGTTAAGCAACTTTCGCAAAGGCCGATCATAGGATGGGTGACCACAAAATAAAGTTTTCATCTCGAGCTCCTCCGTGCTTCGGAAGGCACGTTAAGCCGTTGGTCCCGGCTGCATTAGCAGTCGTTAATAACCACCAATCCGCACTGGGCCCGCGTGTTGGTTTAAGGCCCGATCTCCCTATCTATCTATAGGGAAGGCCCGTGCCCCAGCAGTGGGGATGATGATATCTTTTTTAGTTTACAAGTGCTTTGTCTATGTGAAGATAGTGTTCACTGGAAATAAACTTTTTCAGTGATACTATAAAACGTAGACTAAAAGATGAACTAGGTTTAAAACAGTCTGTGTTACGTGGCGACTGTACTACGCGTACTGTAGAACCTCCATAGAATTATTATGACTTGACAATTAGTGCCATCAACACTTTCAAGGACAGAACGTCTACGGACGTTCCGATTCCAAGGTGTCATACTACCTATTATGAACTGTCAACGACCCATGGTCTCTGTCCGTGAAAGGGTTAAAATCCATCCACTTCTTTCGTGGCCCGGTTTTTAAACCTAATTTATCTATACTATTTGTTTTGTAATAAGTAGGTTATTTATCCGAGTGGATATTAATTACCTCCAATTCATACAAAAAATCAGAAGAGTAAAAACTTATTTACACGTTTATGAAGTCTGTAGTGCACAATTATTTTTTACTCAGCTGATATTAATGTTTAATATCTGTATGGGACATACCTAATAGTCTACCATTTATGGTCAGTCACATCTCTAGCGCGAGCAAGCCAACGCGTCTCAATGTTTGGATCTTGTAATTTAATTAATATCCTAAGTAATACAGTTCATTTAATTGTTTGTGTGGGGTTTTATTACAATTTACCAGCGCTCCCTACAATATCAGTTAGAGGGTTATTACCACGGAATAGAATAAAGAGATTGGAAGTGAGCGCGAAACTCGCGTCATACAAGTTTGAACAAATACTTCATACTTCAACTTTGCATTCCACTCGTCCGCAAACTTCACGACCCACGGAGCTCCTCGATAGTATATTAAAAGGTCGTGTTGTGCATTATAACCTGTAGGGCAAAACAACAAATACCTATCGACGTTCGTGCAAGGAGATCCCTTCTTATCACGGGAAAGCTAAAAACTTTAGTATGATCGGCTATTTATCAAAAAAATACTTTTGTATACAGTATCTTACAAAAAGTAATGATAAAATTGCTGTCTGTCACATAAAATATACATTGCTGGTAAAGTAGCTATGGAATTTGAGAAGTATTATCGTAGTTATCTGTAGGAGTAAGAAAAGAGTGGGGTTGACCCGGCGACAGCGTTTCTCATTCAAAACGTGAGTTAGGCCATTTCCAACCTCTTTCTTCTATTCCGTGGTTATTACCCACTAATGAGCTTCCTTTCAATCACGCTAATCTTTCCGGTTTTGTGCAATCCGGGTATGTCTTATCTATTGTTCCGGCGTTTTTCATACTTAATATCGTCTTACTAGGTTAAACGTACTTGCGTATAGAGTCGTAACTATCAATATTCTTTTAAAATCCAAACCACATTGTTTGACTATTGTGTCGAGAAGTCTGGGCGTTAGGAGAATATTACACTCACGATATCAAGTGATGTGATCCAGCCGATTTCGACTACTGCGACTGCTTCAACTCCGACGTTCATGTGCTCGCATGTGGCTTACATAGCCTATCTTGTTGGATAACGTCCTCGCAGCGGACATGTGTGAGCACACTAATTTTAAATATAATGTATAATTGATCGCCGCAGGAGGTCGGGTTGTCATTTCATCGCGCTTGGCATCAAGCTCTAAGCGCTGTTGATGTTCAGTTACTCACGATATAAACAGTCTATGTCTCAATGCTGGGCACATCATTACTTCTCAATACAACGGGGGGACGTGGAATACATCCTACTACGTTGCTCTACTGGCGGATATGTGGAGGTGTTTGAGTTCAACCCATCCAACAGAGTTTCAAGCCACATATATGTTCTTTCCACTTCACTATTGTGATGGATAAGGATATTTTTTTAAGGCGCAGATTTCCAGATATAATAGTCAAACAATGGAGTTCAGATTTTAAAAGCACATTTGGTCTTACGTCTCTATATCACGCGTCATCTGCCCATCTTTAGATACTCTACCTAATGGGTATTTAATCTTAAAACCATTAGTATATTACAAAATGTATTTTGATAAGTAAAAAATTCCTTCATAGCGGAAACCGCATGAGCTGCGTAGCGCCATATGCCGCCGCCATAACTTAGCTTTATTAAAAACCACAAGCTTGCAGAATCAACCTTACAATCTCCCAATGAACTTCCGCAACCTTTTCCTTATTAAATAATTAATTATTAGTACAAAGTCTCATTAAGAATCCTCTTTAAGAATCTGATAAAATTGTAATTCCTTTAGGATTTTGCGTACGTAATTTTAAAGACTTAATTGTTATTATGTAAATGTAAAGTTAATGTCAAAAAAGAGTGAACACGAATTGTAAGGGCCGCATCTGAATAGGACACCATGGTGGCGTAACAATGGTTGTGATACCAATTATTATGCAGTTGTAAAAACGCTATTGCATATATTTCGTAGGTCGCGCAACGGTGGTTTTCTAGTGATATAAAGCCCTATCGAAAAAGTATAATAAAAGTAACATAGAACATATTCACACCCGTTATTACTAATGCGTCTCTTAATTCACAGCTCAGCTACTAGTAATAGACAACTTGCAGGTACTTTTGATACGATGCAAAGTTCGAAGATGGGTAATGAATGATAATAATTACAAAAGTCCTTAGTGGATTAATTTTATTATTCTATGTTCAAGCTTAGATAGATAAAATACATAGCAGTCTAGTTCTTACGCGTCAGTGAAAACATTGTGATAACATGCGTCGCAATACAGTGTGCTAAAGTTGTAATCTATCGCAGTATCCTGCATCGCAATTTAGTACTTTCGTAATGTTGACACATCGCAAGAAGATGAGATATATCAAAGCATTGTGTGTGTGTAGTGTAGTGTGTATGTGTACTATAAAATGCTACTTAGGTTCTATGATGATCTTGTGACGTAGCGAGTAGGCGCCGCTACTTCAAAAGCGCACCCCTAATGTCGGGCAGCAGCGGTATCAGTACTGGTTGGAGGCCGAGGAAATTCATTCTGGTAGGGCTCTAGCTAGAACATCACCGATTGATAAATTGGTCGGTGTACTGCGGAACGGAAGGCGATTGGGGCAACCACAGTTCTACACGCCCTATCTATGGAATATTGAAGGCGATTACTCCACCGGCAAGAGCGTAGCTCTTAAATAAAGAGAGAGAGTGTATCGATGATTTATTTCTTCCCTGTAACGTGCATAGCGGTGAAGATCACCCCCTTTGCCCGCCATCGCAACCACGTTTCACAACCAGTTGCAAAGGAAGAATTTTACTCCTCTGTTGGCAACTAGTTGTGAATGAATAATGTTTTGTCTTAATACGCAACTAGTTGCCAACTAAGAATATTTTAACAGCATAGTTGCTACAAAATATTTTGTATTCTTAATACGCAACCAGACTGAATAATTCATTTGAGCGGTAATAAGGCCAATTAAGGGAGATCGCAGTATTGTACGCCTTTAGATATTACACTCGTGTTTTTACTCCCGTCCAGCAAAAAAGTTAAATCCTTGTTTGTTGTATGTTTAAGTCTGTCACAATTTTCATCATGCTCAAATTCTCGTTCACAATAATCTTTACATTAGCGTGACTACCATTCGCGTGCTTATCCCTTAATGAATTTGCTGTGCCCTCCGGGGGTTAATAAGTAATTATGATTATTAATTAAGGATGTACGGTATCCGGTAGGGATTAAATTTATATTGTATGGTGTTTGTTGCTAAAGTAAACATTCCAGGTTTTGTTTATTATGTATTATCGTTGATGGGAGTCGGAAACGATGTACTTAGGTTCATCGTGTGGTAATTGTGGATTTTGGTTGTGGTTTGAATGTAGACAAAGATACTTGATTGTCATCATCATGTAGTCCAAACCGTATCCGGCGACGGCGACGAGATGGGTATTATTCGAATTTTAAACATTTTTTTTTAAATAGGTACAGAGACATTTTTAATTTTCTGGAAACAGTTTACAAGTGATCAAATAATATTAATTTTCATTACATTTAAAGCTACCTTCTTCTGTTTCTGAGACCAAGTACCTACATAATTTGAAAATTTAAATGAAATTTTGTACCTAAGTTTTTAATGTTCTCTATGTTGGTATTAGTTCACTTTCAATGATTTTACGTATTTGACATAATTATAAATAATATTCTTCTATTTTTCAGGTAAGTAATTCTACTGAGTTCTACTACCTACTACATTTTCATCAATACAACTACGGTATAAATTGTTGGTAAGAAGTTTTATTTTACTATATTATTATGTTTTATTTTATGTGCAACTTGCATCTAAAATTTGTACCTGAAAATGTGTTTGACACACATTAACCAATTCTAATAATACTAAACAAATTACTTATAATTTGAATAATTATATTTCTATGATAGGTAATTTAGTATAAGAAGTTGATAAAAATAAATATCTCCGAATGCCGAAACTTTTCAATAAAGAAGTCGATTTGGTAATTACATCAAATATTTTATCGACAGCTGGTCGAAATCAAACATCCCGAAACTGGGTCACTTTTGTTTACTTATTCAAATAACTGGGGTGGTCCAATGATTATATCTTCAGTTTTATTATCTTGGTATCTAGAACGTGAATAAAACGCCATATATTTTGTAACTTCGACACGATTTAAATGGTTTCTAATATAGAGGGTGCTATAAAGCAATTCACACGGGGATCCATCCACGAAACGATATTTGGGTATTTAGGTTAATGTATCGCCTTGTGTGGCGTGTTTTAAAGTGCACTATATTTCTCAGTTCGAATGTTCTAGCATATAAAATGCTGCCACTAAAATATTTAATAAGACTAAAATGTTAACTGTTTATTTAAATACTTTTTTATGTTGATTGTGATTTGAGTCACACGATGAAGTTTTTTGAGTTGTCAGCGATTCATTTAAATCGAAGGAGCAGTACCAATGAATATTTGAGAGGGCTTCAGTCTAATGTATTCACCTACATAGATAGGTACTAGACAATAACGTTCTATACCGTTCTTTATTATTCCGCGCTACTTATTAGTATGCATTTTTGAGTCTCAAGAAATATGACTGCAATTTTCACTTGTCTATTATTAAATCGCGAAGTGAGCAATGAAATCCTTAGTCGAAGAATTGTACCCTCGACACCGCATTTTATCCGTCCGATTGAACTCAGTGCCATGACCTGGACCATCTAAATCAATTGGGATATCGTAAAATCTAGACTCCACGCAAATACTTTATTTTTTAAGAAAATAAAACAGTAAAGCAACCGGGAAGTTTTTTTGAAAAACAGATGATCGTTTATTTTGAATATTGGTATTTTTTATGTGTTTCCCATTTTACCTAAATTAGAAAACTATGACTACTAACGAACTACTATAACTACTCTAACTATAACTACTATTTACTACAATAAATTTCATTTCATTTCATTTATGTCGCGATAAGTTCATTCGATAATGACTGTTTTGGATTGAAGGAGAACATCCAACAGCGATTTGCATGTCAGAGGTCATTTCAAAAGAGAAACATTTTGGCCAACCTGCAACTCAGTTTATTTATTTTACCTAATTATGACGGTATTAAGGTGAGATCCTTTGAGTACGGCGACCTATTTGAAATTTGAATACATCAGACATTATGCAAGGCCTTATGCAAATCCAAGAGCGGACCTCATTTTCTCAAACAGATTTTTTGCTCTTATTTAAATAAGTTCAATTCAGTTTGTTTACTGGATTAAGACGGGTGTTTTGAATTCTGCCCTTGTCTTTACATTTACAAGAAGGTAAGTATTTTGCAATTTAACTTTTCGTTCATTATGGTTTGGTTTGGCAGATTTCGGCTTAATATGCATGGGTTTTTGTTTTCTTTCTACTTAATGATAAATATTTCGTTGGTCATTATTAGTATTTTCTGTTTCATATTTGTTTTTTGTAATATCTCGTAATATTTCGTTAAAAATTAAAACATTTGGTCTTTTCATTAGGTACATTAATTCTAGTCTAATTCTGGTTGATACTATAGACCATGTACTTAGTGGTATTAAATAGGTAATGCACTAGAACCCCATGAGATTTAAATTTATAGTAAAAGTATATTTATTACTAATAAGTACGTTTAGTATGTACGGTCATGAGTACTAATATGTATACACTTTGAAACCATGTCACATTAATTTTTTTGACAAATAAACGTAAGTCTCATTAAAAAATGACAAATATGATAGTACGACAGGGTTCTAAAGTGGGTACATGATATTGCTCATGACTGTACGGTAAGTACGTTTGTTAAACGTAATAAGTTATTACCCAAGCAAATAATAAATATGTTCGTTTCTATTCAAAATAATTAAGTCTTTTATTTCAAATGTCTTTTGATTTCTTTTATTTACGTATTTTGATTACCTTAATTTAATGTTTAATCCAATCTAGCTTCATATTCCGAACATTCATTTCTCTTCCCGATCATTTTTTTTCTTCTTCATTACATTGTGATTTAATTTTTCATTAATATTCTAATTTATTTAAATGTCTTGATTTGACCGCCTAAACTCAGAATTTATATAACTTTAAATTAAAAGATTAATCTAAAGTTCCATTACATTGATATTATCCTTAAGATCTTCTATACACATTAATAATAATATGAGTTTAAGCTTATTGTAATACGATTCGATCTATGCAGATGCCCAGATCTGAGGCCTAATGGTGTAATATTTAACATAATATCATATCCTGTTAAAGGGTAGTTTCAGTCAAATCAGTTACTTTTTACTAAACGTCAAAACACGAAATTACTACGTAATTTGTGTGAAAAAACAACCTGTGACGTCATAGATAAAGTGACAAAATGTCGCACTGATTCTTACTTTTTTTTACTAAAATTCATAAATAAGTTGAATAGAAAAAATAAATCGTTTTTTGTTACCTTTAGATCTGTCTTTATTTTCATCATCATCATCATCATCAATTTAAGAGCCACGCTCTTGTCGGTGCAGCATTTTCCATGCTACTTTTTTAGGGAAAATAAGGTAGTGGTTTCCCTCTTGCCTTCCGCTGTCTTTATTTAGTACTTACTTATAATTTCAAAATTCATCTTTGACCTAGGAAACAAACCAATTGGTTGAAACTGACGGCTCCTGTAAATTCATTGCTATTTTAGCCAATTATGATTGGCTGAAATAGTTCCCATCTTGACAGATAAAATGTTATCCCATCCCATCCTATAAAAGATTGTATCTGCCAAGACGGGAACTGAGTTTCACGAACACCCCTAGAGCAGAATAGAAAGCATTGATAAGGAAGTCTCCACATATCACCAAATAGCTAGAACATTAAATAAATATCAGCAATATTCGTCGAACAACTACACCTATCTAGCGAAACAATGGATATATAGAGACATAGGGTAGGTAATAAATATTTACGACTATCTTCAGCTTTTAGGTTACGTATCGATCGCTAGTGCTAATACTATTTACGTTGCCGGGGCTCTAGTGTTACTAACCGAGAGTTACTTAACATTTGATGCTTACTGTCGTCCTTCAATTTCAACTAATACAGACCTGCATTGGTGTGTAGCTACCTTTACAAAGTTTAGGGGTTCTATAAAGGAAGGGTTTGTTAATACAAGATGGTTATCTTTAATTGAAAAAGACTGGCTTTCATTAAACGAACCTTTAAATTCATGTAAATCAATCCCTCTTTTGTTTACTTGTTTAAAACTTGTTGTATCTGGATATTTATTCCGTCGATTAATCTAGTTAACTAAGATTTCACCTTTATATTTATTCATTCATATACCCAAATTTATTCAGTATAGTAAATAAATAAATAGGACAATTCCGTTTCCATAGGTATCTTTAAGCTAGTTTGTAAGGAACAATAATGTATAAGCTAGTACAGGAAGTTATAAGAAAATTACAGTGAACTAAACCGTGGCAAGCCATACCAGCCTGTCACACATAAAAGGTAGGTACCCCAATCACGTCTCATAGGTAAAGGAATCCTAAGCAGACATACAGTCCAGCTTAGAAGAGAAGAAAAATGAGGCACTTTCCAGGGTATATTCCACAAACTGTGGAGAATCAATGTGATAGTTACCTATTTTCTCATTACTCGGTACATAATTATTCAAAAATACAATGTAATGGCAGAAGCATTAATAAAAATAATTCTTGCTTGATATTTGGATCACATTAAGTATCGAATTATGTTGCTACTTAAATTGCTTCTCATTATTTTGATCAGAACAATAATGGGTGGAAGATTTAATTGGGCTTAGGTGTAATAAAAAGAGTCATCATTTATAGTAAAAAAACAAAGATAAAAGATGCTTCTGTCTGTTATCCATGAAATGAGAAGGTTAAACGAAGGAAAATCTTTACAGCGCCATTGTTTTTGAGGAACCTGGCCTGAAAAGTCCCTCATTAGATCAATCACACGAAGCTTACATATTTATATAAACAAATATGAGATACAGATAAATAAGACAAGGATCAAATAGTACCAGGGAAGCCTACGCATGTAAATAACCTTGGGCCTATAATCACCATACCCCACTCTCCAGCCAGAGCTATGACGTAATGGGGCAGCATTACCATAATATTCAGATATCTCAATGCTCGAGACCATAGTGCAATTCCAATAACATATCTTTGTGTATTGGAGATTCCAATCGGTGGCGCCGGCGGGCCCGAAGCCTAACGACTTGAAGAGTAAAGGGTAAAAAATAATGGGGTGGTTAATACACTCGGCTTCAGAGTTCATGAAATGAGACATGAGCAAAATAACGAAGTAACAAGGATTACGAGAAAAAAAAAATGAAGGTGTGAAAATTTGTTTATGGAAAAAAATATACCTAGCCTAACATAATTTATAACGATATTTAATTTTATCGAATGGTGATTCACATGACTGAGTAGATAACATATTTCTATATTCTGTGCGTAGTAGTAGTTGTTAAAAATGAATAATTTAACATGCAGTGAGCCATAAAAATAAATACGACGAACATCCTTTACATACAGAATGTAAAAAAAGAAATAGTCTATTCTTTGTAATTAATAGAAAGATTTGAAGATTTAAAGAGTGACTCAGAAAATGGAATAATAATCAAGTGATGTTTCGAATTCAATCTTGATCGACCTAGTATTACGTCGTTTATTCACAATTTAGGTAAAACAAAGAATAAGAGGGTCTTAATAACAAAGGATTAAATAAAAAGTCCTTCACAAAAAGGAGAAAGAAGAATTAAATAAAAGTAAAATTAGAATTTCATGAAAACGATCAATCAATTAAGATTAGAGCTGCGATGTCAACTTGAAAGAACTCCTTGAAGTGTTTTTAAATTTGATTTCTTGGCACGCTTATAAATTTTAATTTGATTTAAATTTCAATAATATCTCGTTTTCCTTATTAACGACTCACAAACTTCTTTCGCTGTGAAAGGTTATAATAATATGACATCTCCTATTTTGCAAGGATTTGTGGAATGTGTCGGCCTATAAAGATTGTTTTCCATTGGTTTTATCTATCTCCGACCCAATTGCATATCGGGGTCAGATCTGTTTTTAAGATTTGGGATCTCCGCACTGTTTATGATTGTAGCGTTCGATCATTTACTACTCCATCAAATAAATAATAATATTTTACAGCAAGCAATAAATCTCATAAATAGGTATATTGTTCCATTCTCATCACAAACATAACCCAAGCCTGTAAGGGTGAAGAGTCACACTCAAGTTGTCAAAACACAACTTTTAGTCATATTTGATACAAAAGTAGGTACAGTAGGTGGATATGCTGTACCGTATGGTGATAATCTTACGTATACGTATCGAGAAAAATCCACATCCTCTAGAAACAGGTTTCGAAATTATAATATTACTCGTATTTGCCACATTTTCTATTCTGTTCTTCCAGACTACCCGATTACTCTAGCTATAAAGGCGGCCAATCAGCTCGCGATACCAAACACTTCAGAACCCCGATACCGACCCCGCCGACGTGGTCGACGACTTCTCTCATTCAGCGCTTATCGCTATCGACCCGTTAGGATCGATTAATTCTTTCAAATATTCTTCCTCTCAGACGACGCCCTGAGCCGAGGTTCGCGCCCAACTGGGCACCCTCAAGCCTTTTGTCTTAAATCTTGTACCGGGTGAGAGCCCTCAGCGCTCCCCATTTGTCCGGCCAAGTAGTTAATGCCATCTGCTGCAAATCTACAATAAGGCAGGTTAAAAAAATAAATAAAAAAGTCTATACTGTTCTTAGATTACATTTCTATTCTGTAAGTTAAAAAAGAAGACTATAAAAGAAGACTTTATGGTGTTTTTGATCTCGCAATTTAGTATTTCTGTAATGAAGTAGCATTGGCATATTTTGTTTCTATTATTTTCTTTTATGTTAGTGAACTAATAATATACCTGCCTTCTGTTTATTATCTTTGCACTATTTAGTATTGTGTTCAGATAATTATAGTTAATTATTTATTTCAGTTTATTATTATTTTAATTTCCTTGGAATTCAAATTCAAATTCAAAAATATCTTTATTCAATAGGTAACATAGTTACACTTTGAATCGTCATTTTTACATAACGAACGTCTCATCCGCCTATAACTACTGCAGCTGCTCACAACCTGTATAGCCGGGGATAAGAAGCTGCAAGAAAAACCTCGGCACAGGGCCCTAGACGTTTTTTAAAAAAAATAAAAATAAACATAAAATATTGGTATACAATTGACTAATTTAGCTGCCTAATATCAGTTCTCAGACAGTTAATCCCATGCATTCATATCTTCTAAATAATCACTAACTTTATAATAACCTTTTTTGTATATTATAATGTAATAATTAATATTCATCTTCAACTAATATTTACATTGATCCGCATCGCTGTACTACTTCGACTAATATTTATTACATTTATTACATCATATTAATATTTCAACCATTTCTTGCCATATCTTCTAATACTCTTGAACCCTCTATAGAATTCTCTGTAGTTATACTTATGGATAACCCAGGCCGTCATTAAAATCCTACGCTTAGGAATCCGAAAGCTTGGGATCGGCTTAATATTAGCACCTGGTAGACTAGTTCGATCTACAGTTTGATGATATTTCCATTATGAAGTTCCAATTCCTTATGTGGGAGGATTTCAAAGATTTAATGCCTTTGCGTGAGTCGAAGAATAATTAATATTGCTCGTTGTTCTCTTCGTGATTATATTGAAACTTTAATTGGTGTTAATTTGTTTTTATGTGGGAGTGCAGTATTTACCATTATAAATATTTTTGTTCATGTGTACCTGTGTTTTTTAACTTCTTCTTCTGCCGTGTGGATTTTGAGGTGGATTCCTAACCTCACCAGCCCTGGTGTCAGAGATATTATTGGGTTGTTTTTAATTGATGCATAAATAGGTGACCTAATGATTCATGTCAACTAGATATTGTTCTCGTATTTTTTTGTTTTGTTTGCTTAAAGACATTTTGTTTTCGTAACTAATACATATTGTATTTCTACTTACGTTTTTCTTATCTGTTTAATTTTAACTTTTCTAATATATCAAGCCTACACAGATAAATCCTTCAAGCTCTGCTTGAAGTGTACCGATAATATCTTCCTTTTTTCTAACTGTACAACTTTCACTTGAGTTTTCAAGGTAACCTTTACCTATAAGAACCTTCAAAGCGAAGGGATTAGAGGTATCTATTAGTTTACGCCTTACGCTTCATAATGATGATGGTTCCAATAGACACCTAATTTTACGGTAGATAAGAAAATGACAGGTATAACTTCATCATCACCCTAGGTTATCACGTTTTTACAGGGTCCGCTTGCCAAACCTGAAGATTTGTCAAGTCCAGTTTTTTACAGCAGATACTGTCCGTTTGACTTTCCAATCCGCGATGGGGGAACCAGCCCGATACAGGTTAGGTTACATTCCTCCAAAACGCCCTACAAAAACGGTGTAGGGCAGGTATTTTTAGTTACTTTTCCCATTGCGCCTTTGTCTCCCTTTTTGGCAATTATCTCAACCTACAGATAAATCACTAAGCTGAAATCACACCGGCACTGAATTTGCCAAAAAAATCCCACCTTTGGTAATAAAACTAATAAACGACTCCGCCAGGATTCAGCGATCCTCAAAGTTTAAACCCTCGGCCCCTTAAAGCGCGAAATACGTGATTATTGAACCTTTAAGTTTTTCGAGCACCTGTCTAGGGCAGAGGTCAGATAAAGTAATAAATCCATAATTTCATAGTCCACTTGAACTTGAAAAGTGATTTATTAAAGAGTCTTCGTTGCGTGTGTACGGTGAGACGGAAGAAGGTGAGATTGACTGACTGGTGGACTGAGTGTCAAGTTGACACAGTCTGCCAATTTGGGTTTGTCTCTCTCTCTTGTCCTGACGTTCGCCTACCTCAGACGGTGACAAAAACTTGCGTGCGGACTAAAAAAATAAGTATTATTTTTTAAACGAGGAGTCCACCGGCTTAGTTTGAGAACAAAATTGAGTGGAAGGAAATTAGTCACGATCAATTAACCGTAAGTAATAACACATTAGTCATGTCAGGGGCCTTTGGCGGCTCAATAGTAACCATGACGCCCGGGTTGATGAGATAGATAGATAGATAAAATACTTTATTGAGCACAATGGACACAAAATACAGAGATAAGGACAACATATACAGAAAAGCACAACAGGCGAGGTTGCAGGTGAGGCAGGTGAGGTTGGTAATCTCCCTCACAAACCACACGATAGTAGAAGAATACATTATTGTTATATCAGGGGCCTTTGGTGGCTCAATAGTAACCCTGACACCAGGGTTGATGAGGTTAGTACTCCACCTCACAACCCACGCTATAGAAGAACACATTAGCGTAGAATTGATATAAATGAGCAATATTTTTGAATGAACCTTGACCTTTTAGTATTTAGATTAACAATTATTAATAACGCTTCGTTGAAATTACTTGGATCCCGTTTCTTAGAATTACTTAGACCGTAAATTAATTCTATTTTTTGCGAATGAAAATATTATTTATCAGGTCATTATTCAAAAAAGTTCATCTTATTTAAACGCAGAACATAAAGCCATGGTCGACTGTTACGAGATAAACGTAAACGCATTATGCTACTTACTTACTAATACTAATACTGCTTAGTTACTCACAATATCTGTTTTACTTTACTCCCAGTAAAGCATAAAAGCAATATCTTTATATTGAATATGATAAAAATAAGAAGCCGTCGTACTGGGGAGCTAAAATAGCCATGTCCAAGCAATTCATCTAAAAAAAAACAATATTGCTATTTGACATTTGTTTGCATTGCGCACTTACTTTTATATGCCCAAATGTCAAATTGCAATATTGCTTTTTTAGAAGAATTGTTTCGATGTGGCCTTTTTAACCCCTTTATTAAATGGTTTATTCCGGACTTGCTAAACATAATAAGATGATAGTGATTTCATATCTACCGACATATTTACTTATTAATAATAATTGTAACCAAGTACTACAGAATTCATATAGAACCCACATATATTATTAGATACATAATGTATACATATAGTTTTACGGAATATACGTAGTATCGGGTTCTTATTAAATACATTTGACGAAGTGTGACCAAACAGTTTGTAACTAATATAACTTGAGAGTACCCTAGTCGAAGTCATTGGCCGATCGTTCATGGTAATTAAAACGTCTAATCACCGTGTCGTAATCCTTTACTGAATAAAAAACATGTTATTACTTTTTTAATTCTTGTCCTGAACATGTGGCAGGCGTTACAAAAATAATATAACTTATAAAATACCTAATATTTAAATAGTATAAGAAAGTTAGGGTTTCAAAGTGAAATACGTCATAACTAGCTAAAAATTATCACATGTGACCTAAAATGACATCCTAAAACTCCTTGTATGAGGACTTTCCTTAATTTAGTATTTTGACGTTCTTTTATTTACTTATTAGGATATCCACTACAGTAACACCCATTCTTTGAAAACTAAAACTGGGTACCTATTAAAGGTCCAAAAATCACAGCCCAAAGCTAATGATAATAGGACAATAATGATAGTCAGTTACGCCTCATTCTCTAACCATCTCAAATTTCCAGCTTAATTTCCTTCTCCCAACATTATCTGATTATCTACAGATGTACAGTCATTAATATGACAGTTAGTTATTATGAGATTAGGATGGTTTTTGGAGAAATAATATGAATACTTAGGAAAGTATATCGTTTTCATTTTCATAGTACGTACCTACGACAATGAAAAATAAATTGGCAGTGTAGGCGCTTTACCTACTTTATAAAAGTGTAAATATATTTTTTTTACAAAAAGTAAACAGAAAGAGAAGTTAAGTGACATTATTTAAAAACACTCGGAAAAAATACCTAATTTTTTTACTGAAGACGTTTTTATGTTTTTACGTGAATCGTAAAAAAAGAAAAAAATACTTTTTTATTGATATCTTTGATTTATATTTTCCTTATTTATATTTGCATCCGATAATTTGATTATCCTTATTTTCGAAGCTAAGGCGGAAACTCCTTGATATTTTAAATTCTCGTTTTTTTTTTGTAAGATACTAACATGGAAAGGACATTCCAATCTTCTGGAAAACCTACACTGGCTTATTTTCCTTTATAAACAGAATATTTTCAACCATTTTGTCGGTGAATTTTACAAAGAGAAGGAGTATTTCCAGTATTTTTTTTTTAATTTAAACGCCAACTCTTAGCCCTCTGTTTATGTGGTGTCTTTTTACCTTAAGTACCTACATGTCGATTCTGGCATACACTTAATAATATTTATTTTAAAAACCTTCACAGGATTTGCTATTTATTTTCAAAAACCTGGGTGTTTGTTATTCTCAGTAGCACAATATTAATTGCTCTCATCTCTCGTAATATAATATTTATAAATTAATAAATATATTTTAGTGATTTTACTGGCTGTTCAACGTGGAAATGCGGCCAGTTTAATGGGTAGCTATTGTACTAATTCTATTTCTCTTTTATTTTGTATTTTGTTTTTTTCCTGTTTGTGCAATAAAGTATTTGTTATGTTATGTTATGTTAGCTTTGAGCCGGAAGTGGTCCGGTAGAGTAGGTAGTTTTGGATGCGATTTTTTTTTTAATATAAATGTTGGTATTGACAAAGTCTGTGGTGGATTTTCATTCTGTTTATTGTTATCTTATTGAAATATATTTAATGTTTTGTAATAAAAATAATACCTAACCATTGATCATAAAAATGCTAACGTCCAATTTAATGTATCTTTGAATAGGTTCATTAAAATCGGACCACCCACTCTGCATGAAAAGAGTGAATGAGTGATTATTTCTGATTAATGTTGATCACAAACTTTACTCGCAAACTAAAGTTACGTTTAATTAACGGGTTTGACAGTATTACGATCCTACAATTATTCAGTAAGTAATTATTTGTAACAGGAAATATACATATATCTAACTACATAATATATATTGGAAAGTGTAGAATGATCATTTTATAATGATTTATTAGGGTGGAGTTTGGTTTACGTCCCTTTTAGATTCAACCATGGGTAACACATGGTTTTCTATTGGTCTGTTTAATAGGTTTCAGTTCACATTTCTGTTTACTTATAATATCTATAATATTTTCGTCAAATGGCATTGACTAAAGTGGCGAACTAAACAGCAGATCCAATACTAGCGTAAATATTAACGCGCCATTTGGGTCGTGTACTAGGTACAACATAAATTATGAAATTCTGATGACTAAATAAAGACAGATCTAAAACTAACGAAAAGCATTTTCTTTTTTTCTATTTGACTTATTTATGAATTTTAATCAAGAAAAACGTGACGATTTCGACATGACGCTTTTCTATGACGTCACAGTGTGCTTTTTCGTAATTTCGTGTTTTGACCTTTAGTAAAAAGTAACTGATTTGACTAGTTGGAAACTAGCCTTTTGAATGTTTTGCGTATCTGTTTGTTCAGTTAAATAACCTAACATAATATCAGTAATTTACAATTTGTTTTCGAATTCATGTTTAAAACTTAAATGATTATCACGTGCTTAGCGATAAAGGAAAACATCGTGAGGAAGCCTACATTCCTGAGAAATGTGTTTCTGAGGTATGTGCCTTCCCAACACAATGGATTGTTGGACCATTACATTATAGGCGATGAGCTGATCACCACAGTACGGTTAATTACATTTTTATCCATCTTAGGACTTTGTATCAAAAGTGGCTGCAAGTTGTTGTCTTATAACTTGTTCAGCCACAACCTACCTCATTAAGGATTACTTACGGGCGTAGGTTCATGCATGAATGTCTACTTATCTACCAATCAAGTTTCAAATATAGCCGATAATGATTCTCAGAACAGAACAAACATCGCAATAGGTACGAAGTGTTCATCAGTAGTACAAAGGTTGTATTGTGCACGTACGATTTCCAATTACTGTTTCGATCTAGATTAATCCAACTTCATATGCGTATTTAATATACCAGATATTATAAAACAAAAATAAACTAAAATGAAATTATTTCAGTGGAATAAAATATTGTATGTAGCGTGATTAAAATTGTGTTTTGAACTGTATAATGCAAATGACAGACGTGATGCCAAGCCTATTGCTGTAAAGAGACTCGCCGTAGTGAGAGTCGCCATTCGGGGAGTCGTTGTCAACGATACAATTCCGAAATTCGGTAATTCCGTAATTATTTTGTTAGTATTTTGTAAGACTCATCATCATCAGCCTATAAACGTCCCCACTGCTGGGGCACGGGCCTTCCCTATGGATGGATAGGGAAATCGGGCCTTAAACCACCACGCGGGCCCAGTGCGGATTGGTGGTTATTAACAACTGCTAATGCAGCCGGGACCAACGGCTTAACGTGCCTTCCGAAGCACGGAAGAGCTCGAGATGAAAACTTTTTTTTTTTTGGTCACCCATCCTATGACCGGCCGGCGAAAGTTGCTTTACTTCAACAATCGCGGACCGAGCGCGTTTACCGCTGCGCCACCGAGCTCCTCCTGTTGTTTTGTAAGATTATTAGTGCCAAATTACAATTTGCCTTAATGTTTACTGTCTATTTATTTGTATTGTACACCCTTGTGTAAATTGTTTTGTTACGTATTTTGATTATAAGTTATGTGTTATTCCGTGATTTATATTGTTACTGGCTTGTCTTTATATAATAAACGTTTCTTTATTTCTTTCTTCAATTGTGGCGGACACAAATCAGTCTTAGCTTGGCTTGGGTGACTAGTACCGTTCTTCATTTGCAATAAGTGCAGAAAAGAGATACAGCTAGTTTGAGACGATTACTAAGTTGGCGGTTGCCTGAATTGGCACCACTGTAGCAATTATTTAAAACAGTTTTGCATCTTTTTTAATGTTATTGATGAGAGATTTAATTTAAGAATGGTTGAAATCTAAGTTACATGTAATCCAATACGGAAACTTTTCTCTAATACCGCAAATCAATGTTATATATCGAATTGCGGAGTGAGAGAGTTCTTTAACAATCGATAACTCGATTTCGGGCATCGGTCTGTAATCGAATCGACTCGAAAATATTTATTACAGACCGCCCGCAAATTGTTGTCACCACCTGAGGTACGTGAGCGGTGACACTGGAAACAAGGCGATTGGCTGATTCGCGGACATTTTCCAGAGCAGACTCTTTCTCGTCCTGTCGCTTACATGGCGGTACCAAGAACTTAAATCTTCTTCTATCCAGATCTTTATTTTTATAATATTTTATTTTAATACATTTATTTATTTCGAATTAACATTATTCTTTATTACAATATTTTAGAATGGAATATGTTTATTTATAAAAAATCTTGAACATGTATGCGTTACTGGCGGACCCCGTACTAGGGAAACCCTGTATCGCGGATGTCCAGAATAATTGTTATTAGCAAACACTTTTAGTACACCGGCGAGCTAGTCTTTCATATAAGTAAAATTATAACATATTATTGTACAATTTAGGATAAAAAAGTAAATCAAATATATCCAAAACTTTCGTCCATCTCGGTTTTGTTATACAAAAAATTTTTAACAAAAAAAAACCGACTTCAAACGCAAAACTAAAAAGCAATAAATAAATTTACTTCGCACAAAGTAATTAGTACGTATTTTCAATTAGTTAATTAATTTTATAAATCTGAAGCCGGTGCCAAGGAAATGCTACAACGAAGTACCGATTCATATATTTTTCAATACTGATTGTTTTGTAATTGCTTTGATATAGGTATTAAACAATATTGTGTGTACATAGTAATTTGATATTGTAGTAGGGTTGTTGTAGCATTTACTTGGCACCGACTTCAGATTTATAAAATTAATTAACTAATTGAAAATACGTACTAATTACTTTGTGCGAAGTAAATTTATTTATTGCTTTTTAGTTTTGCGTTTGAAGTCGGTTTTTTTTTGTTAAAAATTTTATTTTATTTTACGATTTTAAGTGATGGTTAGACTGAGCAAGGATGCAGACAGACAGATTTTCTGATTTATATTGATATATAATAATATATGATTAGTAGTGATCACAATTATTATTGATGAACATGTTTACACACACACACACACGCACACACACACGCACACACACACACACACACACACACACACATACACACATGTGGTTGTCAGTGGAAGCTGCTATCATACACACTCACGCACACATATAGATACAGTAGATTTCGCGTGGTTTCCGTGTCCTGTTTATTCGAAACTGTCCCTCTTCGTATGGCGGCCATCTTGTTTTTCCGCCATTTTGTTTTTTTTCACCGGCGACAGAATTTGACCAAGATTTAAATGGGTGTCGTGGAAACAAACAAAATCCAGGTGCAATAGGTTTGCCAGGCCGTAGGATGTCTCCCTGATTGGGAGCAGTTTTCAAAGATGACGTTCCGATCACACCCCTATACATCATTTTTACCCCCAAGACATTTTCTGGAAAAACAAAATTTTGTATGGCGGCCATCGTATTTTTTTCACCGGCCATTAAATTAGACCAAGATTTAAATAGGTTTCGTGAAAGAAAAATTGGTTCAGGTGCGATAGTTTCGCCAGGCCGTAGGGTATCACCCTGATGCGGAGCAGTTTTCGAAAATCGGGAAGTATTTCCTACTTAACATGACGATCCGATCACAACCCCGATATATATTTTATACCCCGAGACATTTTCTGAAAAAACAAAATTGTGTATGGCGGCCATCTTGTTTTTCCGCCATTTTGTTTTTTTTTCACGCGCTATGGAATTTGACCAAGATTTAAATAAGTGCTCTGAAAGAAATATTGGTTCACGTGCGATAGTTTTGCCAGGCCGTAGAGTATCTCTCTGATGCGGAGCAGTTTTTGGTGACCAGAAAGTATTTCCGTACTCTACATGACGTTTTGAGTAAGCGCCCCATACATTATTTTTACCCAAAGGGGCTTCTTCCAAAATCGACAAATTTTTGTATGGCGGCCATCTTTTTTTTCCGCCATTTTGTTTTTTTTGCACCTGCGATTGGATTTGATCAAGATTTAAATACGTTTCGTGAAAGAAAAATTGCTCCAGGTTGTATAGTTTTGCCAGGCCATAGGGTGTCTCCCTGATGCTGACCAGTTTTCGAAGGTCGGGAAGTTTTCCCGAAGCCTAAAGATCGATCCGATCAATATGACTTTACAAACGCACTAGTCGCTCCTACGATTTTTGAAAATTCCCCTCGATTTCTCTGGTCTTCCATCATCAGATCCTGACTTCCTTGACATGGGACCCCCTTGGGTATATCTCCTTTCAAACAAAAAAAGAATGATCAAAATCGGTTCATATACGACGAAGATATGCCCGAACAAACATAAAAAAAAAAAAAAAAAAAAAAAAAAAAAAAAAAAAAAAATATACGGTCGAATTGAGAACCTCCTCCTTTTTTGAAGTCGGTAAAAAGAGACCGCCGCCGCCGCCTCGGAGCGCGCCTTGCCCAAAGGTTTCCATTTTGCTAGCAGCGTTGCACCGCCATTGAGATCCCTTATTTCAATTCAATTCCCCTTCCTTGCACTAAAACAAACACATTTTTTAATAAAATGTACTAACAATACTATTACTTATTAATTAAATATGGATGTATTTTTTTATAAGTCCGAAATAAACTTTTATTATTATTTTGTAGAGACTATGGAGTCCCGGACTTTTATTATTATTATTACTTACTTACTATTACTACGTACTTACTTATTATTTACTGTATTTTATAGGAGAACAAAATAATAATACCTAATACTTCTCTCTCTCTATGTAAGAGCTGCGCTCTTGTCGGTGGAGTAACCGCCATTCCTCTCTTCTTCCCGCCAAAACCTTCACCTCCCGATACGACACGACCTGCACCTTCTCTTTTATTTGTTTCATAAATGTTATCCTAGGTCTACCCCTTCCTCTCTTCCCTTCAATTTTTCCTTCTATAATGTTTGTTATAAATGAATCGTGTCGTATCAGGTGGCCAATCATATTTCCTCTCCGGTTCTCTATAGTCTTCAATATGGTTTTCTTTTCTTCAACTCTTTCCAGCACTTTTTCATTTGACATCATTTCAGTCCAGCTTATACCCTCCATCCTTCGCCAACACCATATCTCAAACGCTTCCAACCTCTCTCTGTCTCTCTGTGGCATAGTCCACGTTTCACTTCCATAGAGTGCAATGCTCCAAATATATGATTTAATAAACCGTTTCCTTAATACTTATCCCCAAAAAAAAAATAAAAGATGCATAATGTCTGTTATCCATGAAATTAGAACGTTAAACATAGGAAAATCTGAGCAGCGCCATCTACCTATATTATTTTTGGGGAACGTAGCCTGGAGAGTCTCTCGTTATATCTTTTATAGCAGTAGGTATTCCGCAACTCAATTTGATGCTAATAATTAAACCTGAATATTAATTATATCTCCGCGCTTCTGAATTTCAGTAAGTTTTAATACTCATAATTATTATGTCGACTACTTCTGCCGCCGCTTCCATTATATAATAATGATTTTCCAATGTATTATTACGAATATAACCTCCTTGTAAAACCTTGTAATCTTCAGAATATTATATAACCTGTAAAACGGAATGACAGCAAGACAGAGATATGATACATTGCCTAGTGCGAATGAAACGAAAGATACTTATGTATCTTCAAGACAACACGTCTGAAGGTGTCTAGTTGGGCCGAACCTCTCTTCAAGGCGTTGTCTGAGAGAATTATACATAACATAAACAGCCTATATATATACGTCCCACTGCTGGGCACAGGCCTCCTCTCAATCGGAGAGGGTATGGAGCATACTCCACTACGCTGCTCCACTGCGGGTTGGTGGACGTATTTGGGCTAGTAGCCCGGGACCAACGGCTTAACTTGCCTTCCGAAGCACGGAATCATCTTACTTTTTCGAACAATCAGGTGATTCAAGCCTGAAATGTCTTTGCCAAACAAAAGACAGTCTAACAAAGTGATTTCTACAATTTCCCCATCGGGAATCGAACCTGGATCTCCAGATCGTGAGCCCAAAGCTCTAACAACTAGAAAAGACTGAGGAAGAACACTGAGGCTGTGTTGAAGAAATTTTATTTGAAAGAAATAAATAATTGATTCTAGTGGGCCCATAGCTATAAGCGCTGAGTAACGTTCCAGTAGCCAGAAATCCAGTGATATTCCAAGAAATCTGAAATGCTATTATTCTGTTCTACGAAAACTATCTAGTTGATAGACCCGTAGAGTAAACACAGCAAATCTAACGTTACGGAAAACTCAATTAAGTTGTAAGCTTTACTCGCATGAATAGGTCATCCGAAAGCCTACCTGTTGAGTCTCATTCACTCGCAACCTTCATTAGCTGTCGATTAGCCCTCTACAATTCAATAGGGGAAGTTTTGAAGTAGTCACGGAGAAAGAACAACTTTAGTTAGTGGATGTGCCTATAGTAACATCGCATCGCTTTTATACTTACCTGTTAATTTAAGGATTTAATGAGGAGAGAAACTATAACATGACATTACAAATACAATACAATACAAATACACTTTATTGCACCAAAATAAAAAGAAATAATTACAAAAAGTCTCTTAACTAAGTACATGGCAAATGGCAAATACTTTATTGCACACACAGAAAATTCAAGATACAAATACAAAAGAAATAAAGAGTAATATTAATTATTATTTAATTTCATGTAGCAATCTCCTCCAGGCAAGTTTTGGGTAGAGGAAATATTTAATGTGAAGTATATTATTTAGGGTGGTAATGGCCCTGATTCCTGCAGACACCGCCTAATTTTATTTTAAGTTATATCCGTCATTTTCATATCCGTCAAAAAGGAAAGGGACGGATGATTCACAGCTCTTAATTTTAAGAAGAATGAGTAAGTGAATGAATAACCCGGGCGAATCAAAAAGGTACGTCTCTGGTATGCAATCCGTTTCACGTGCTGTCTACTTAACTGTGTCGGGTTATTGACTGATGTAAAATTTTTAGACGGCTGTTTTAGATTTGTGCATAAAATTGACGTGTGTTCCATAAATTTTATGCTTGTCGATTACCCGTCCCTTTCCTTCTCGGCGGATAAGAAAATGACAGATATAACTTAAAATAAAATTAGATGGTATTTACAGGAATGAGCAACATTAATAAACTAATCTTAGCTTCGAGACTGCTCTTAAGATCATGTCAATGTGATAGTTCTCATATGAAAACAGAGACTTCTCAGCTGAGATTCGTTTATTAATACCACCTTAAGTGTAATAATTATATTCATTTATAATTGGACAGATAAAATTCTCAATTGAATTACTGAAGTAAGTTCTGTAACATTAGTTATAATATATTATATATAATGTGGGTACTGTAAAATTGTGTTATATAACTTATAATAATATGTAAAATAATGTTATGTTTGAGTTTAAACCCTGACTGGGTTTTATTTCTTACTAGCTCCTTTAATTAGATAAATCTTAGGCGTCGATTGGTCTAAAAGACTTTAAAATTATATGGCCGCGACTATAAAAATGGTAATTTTTCATAAGAACGCGGAAGGTTTTTATCGTTAATTTTTATACCCAAATTGAAGACAAATTCTGTAGCAAGCAGCAAGAATTAGGATTAATTTATTACTAACATTAATAAAAAGAAGATTTTGCGAATATTTCTGGCGTTTCTCAGATGTTAAAAATTTAAGCTGCCTCAAATTTATGTTCTTTACTTTTTGTGCTCCTTTAATTTTGATACATTTTTTTTTTGATTCAGTCTTCAATAGTCGTTGAAGGAAAACGTACTGTGATGATGTGTCTTCTAGGCACATTCTCCAGGCTGGGACGCGCGTTTTTTTAATAACTATTATGAAAATAGTGTATCTATATTGAACTTCGAGTAATTTTAAATAAGGTTTGAGTTCTGTTCTATTGTATATGCCGTAAATTGTTAAATAAGTGAAAGGAGAATGTTCCAAGGAATATTACATGTTTATTAAATTGAATTGGGTGATGTATTACGCTTAATATCCCTTCAGTAGGCCTGCGCTTCGTAGTGGTACTAGTGGGACGCTTATAAGACAGTTTATTAGGACTTTGTTACATAAACAGCCTATATACGTCCCACTGCTGGGCACAGGCCTCCCTTCAATCAACCGGTGGGGATATGGAGCATACTCCACCACGCTGCTCCAATGCAGGTTGGTGAAGGTGTTTTTACGGCTAATAGCCGGGACCAACAGCTTAACGTGCCCTCCGAAGCACGGAATCATCTTGCAATGACAATCAGGTGATTCAAGCCTGAAAAGTCCTTACCAAACAAAGGACAGTTTCACAAAGTGATGTTGTCCATGTCCCCATCCGGAATCGAACCTGGACCTCCAGATCGTGAGCCTGACGCTCTAATCACTAGACCACGGAGGCTGTTAACTTTGCTAAGTAATTAGTATTAAGCAAAACCCAATACAGTAAGTACCTCAGTCAGTAAGTATCTAATTAGCTTAGACACTGCAACTTACCAGTCAGCTCAATTGTCGAAGTTTCAAGCCACGTGACTGCCTAGCATTGACTACACTTAAAGTTAACGGCACTTAAAGTAAAGACGTCTGCAGCTGTGTCTAGCAAAACTTGCTGCACTCTCCAAGATAACTTGAATTTGTGATGAAATGCTATTAAGCGGGAAAGCTGTTCTGTGAAAAGTGTGTCTCTCTCTCTCTCTCTCTTTCTGTGTGTGTCTTTAGAGCTTTCTTCTTAGTGTTGTAAATACTTAAAAAAAAAAGTACCCAATATCATTACGACATCATAATGGGCAAAACAAGCCTTCCGTAACGCGTGCATATTCAAGGCTAAGATAGCCAAAGCAATCAGATAACGATGCATCAAAACTTTCGTATGGAATATAGCCCTCTGTGGATGTGAAACGTGGACACTGAATCGGAAAGACAGAGAGAGACTCGAGGCCTTTGAAATGTGGTGTGGGAGGAGGATGGAAATAATAATGAGGATGCAAAGAAAGAGGATAGACAGATATGTCTGACCGTAGAAAATTATGGATCTACCTACTCCACTCCAATATCATCAGTCATCCCGTGATCATGGCACTTGCAACAGTGTCGAAATATCGGGAGTCTCATATCCCTGATTTAAACGCGGTAAAAACCCGTTATTGTGTGTTTTAATTATGGAAAGAATAAGTTGGACTGAAAGAGTTACTCATGAGGAAGTGCTAGTAAGAGTAAGGGAAAAGAGGCAAATATTGAGAATTATAATATTGACGACAGAAGAGGCAAGATGATTGAACACTTAATAAAACGTGACAAATGTATTTAAAAAACATCACATAAGGGAAACTACAAACAGAGAAGGGGAAGACCAAGAAGCGCTTACATAGAACAGATCAAAGAGAAGGCGAGGGTCGTGTCTTATAAGGAGGTGAAGGAATTGGTCTTTGATAGACGAGAATGGAGAATGCCACACCGACAAGAGCGTGGCTCCTAAATTAGTGATGATGAATGAGATAAAGCCCGTGGAAGTAGATGTACTTAAATAATTTTCTTTATTATAAATACGCTTTGATAAGTCTCCTACACTTTTATCCAACAAGTTCGTGTAGGTAGAAATATTAATACGAACGTATTATGAACGATTAAGTACTAACATTTATGGGTGGTTATTGAATGAATCCCACGTGCGATGCATGGAAAGTTTCAATATTACTTACATTTTATTTGCGCGCTACGACCAATACGGCGATACGGTTCACCACCTACCACGTTGGTCTAACAGAAGGGTCGAAGAGGTGTGGGTACTTATTCATCTTGCGATGGTTACAGTCATGTGCTTGTAAATGTGTTGTTATGTTAGGACCAATACGACCATATCGGTATAAATTATAGAAATTAATAACGTTCCGAACGTTACGTTCGTAGTATGAGAGGGAAGAACTTACTTCCGATGCTAGTTTGTGTTGTTTAATTAATTTACTAACAGTCTCCGTGGTCTAGTGGTTAGAACGTTGGGCTCACGATCTGGAAGTTTGGGTTCGATTCTCGATGGGGACATTGTCGAAATCACTTTGTTAGTCAGTGCTTTGTTTGCTAAGGATATTACAGGCTTGAATCACTTGATTGTCCGAAAAAGTAACATAATTCCGTGCTTCTGAAGGCACGTTAAGTCGTTGGTCCTAGCTATTAGCCGTATTAGCTCTTTTGTATTGCCGTGCCCTTGCAGGGCGTCACATGTACCTTTTTACTATGTTCCACCTTAATTTATGTTTGTGATATGCAATAAATGAATATGAATATGAAAAAACACCTCCATTAACCGCAGTGGAGCAGCGTGGTGGAGTGTGCTCCTTACCCCTTCCGGTTCCGGTTGATTGAGGGGAGGTCTGTGCCCAGTAGTGTGACGTAGATAGCCTGTTTATGTGTATTTTAACACGTTCAATATGTAACTGAAGATTACATTATCAATCCCTCATGTGCAATGTTATTTTTCGATAAACACATTGGAATTTATGTACACACTATGGCAAGAAAAATGTGCCCCACATAAGGGACATGCACTTACGAGTTTCAAATTTATTGTCTCTATGTGGTTCATGTGTATGAACCACACTGTGTAGTGAACCTGTTAATTATCTTAGTATATTGAGGAGACATAGGTAGATAGGTGCAGTGCCTGTACAGCGATATATTGCAGGTCACTTAGGCCAAATTGCATTTAAATATGGCCGCGGTTTCTACCTTAATGCCAAGAGCAAACCCATCAAAGGTAAAAAAAGTTTGCGTATTGTGTTTTATTTTTCGTTATAGAGCGTTTGAGCAGCGAGCTGGAGTATGCTCCATACCTTGTCTTATGCACAGCAATGGGACGTATTATAGGCTGTTTAATAATATAAGTGTTTTCTTTTATAAAAAAATAATGGAACTTATATTTATAAAGATTGCGGGCGTGTGTTTTACTTATCTGTATATATATGTGTGTGTATATTTCCATCCATGAATTAACAACGAAACAATTCAATTTCAATTTCATACCGTGCTACCATGCTGTACAATATTAAGAAGTCAATTATTTACTAGCCACTGGATAAATTGAACCCACATTGTGTCGGCGTGAGTGAGTTATTTATTGACCGAGTGCAAATGAAAATTATGACGGGGAAGTCCATTCATTCATTCGGTTGCTTTGTTTACGTGTCAACGGGGTAGCTGTGATTTAAATGGATTCAATTTTTTGTAAACTATTCTATTGCGTGTCAAACGTCGAAATTGGACAGTCAATGCGCGCTAAAGTCGATGATATATTGTGGGTAGGTGTACGAATTCCTAGGCTTAGGTAAATAGGAAAGGCGACGCAATAACAGATGGACCAATGCAATTACAGAATGGTGGCTAAGAGATAATTTACGTCCTAGAGGCAGGCCGCTATCCAGATGGTCAAATGACATTGTGAGATACGCCGGAAAGCAATGGATGAGATACAGGACGTAATAAAGTGTTTAATTCAATGTTTACAGGTTCACTTCCTACATTGACCCGGCCAAATAAAGAATTGCCCTTTGGTTTGGTAGGCATTATACCACAAAGGTCATCGTTATAATAATAAACACACCTACGTTTGAATACGTCACAGACACACACCACATATAACCACAATTTTCCTCAATTTACATCAGTCGCACTATACATAGATCAAAGGCATCCATGTGAACGTAAAATTACGTTTACTCTCGTCTGTTTTCATTCAATTCACTTGAAATGGCTTTTTCAATGGTTTCTATAGATTTTCTTGCTTTACTGGTTGTGAATAACGCCTTACTATGGGCCAAGGTGAGTTGCTTCGTCGGCGAGAAATTATTTGGGATTCGGTTGCTAACAGAAAATTAGTTGCGCTACTTGGTGGAGTACACTCCATACAACTGCATTCATTTTGTTAGTAGCGTAACCGTGATCGAGTCACCATAGTAACCTAGCGAGATATGATATGACGCTATATTCGCGGCCTATGATACGGGCAATATGTTTTGAAGGATAATAATTCAAAGATTCAACTATTGGTGGCAGTTTCTCTAGGCAGTGACGTCATAAATAAAATACGTAACATTAACAGCCTATAAATAAATTTAAAGAAGGTACGCCCCACTGCTAGGCACAGGCCCTTCAACCGGAGGGGGTATGGAGCATACTCCACCACGCTGTTTTACTGGGAGTTGGTAGAAGTGTTTTACGGCTAATAGCATAAATAAAATATAAGGGGAAGAAAGTTAGAGTGCGTGTATCGTAACGAAAAATAAATAAAAAAATCTTTTATATTTCACACTTCAACTTTTATCTAAGTTTTTACTAACACTTGCCTACTATTTTGATCCAGTCAGTTTACTTTCCAGTGTTCAATATCAAAAGCAAGGAGTGCGGCGCGGACTTATGACCACAAATTAGGTACTTGATAGTTACTATGTTTGCCACTTAAAGCAATAATAAGGAGAGATAGGACTCAGTACTACATTAATTGGCCTTCGATGCGGCCAGCCAATTGACGGGTGATCGGTAAGTAGTCGTTGTTTCTGAACATAAGCCCACGACTATAATATCCTTATTGGAATAGTCAGAGGAACATCCATCGCAAAGGTGATCTTAGTACTCATACCTCACCGAGTAGTTAGATCATTTTCTATTATCTGTGGTTAGAGCTTTCTGTGTATTGTTTATGTTTCTGTGTCGAAGAATACATATAATCATCATTAATTTAAGAGCCACGCTCTTGTCGGTGTAGCGTTCTCCAAGCTACTTTTTTTAGAAATAATAAGAAAATTTTCACTATTATGTCAATGTCACTTTAACGTGACTTGGCTGTATGGGCTATGATCACTTTGCCTGTCCTACGGACAAAATAAACAAAAAAAATTGTCCCCTGTCTCGAGCCCCTGTCGTATCAACTTATGTGACATTTAGTGCCATTTTTGATTCACATTTCCAAAGTAAGTCAGGGTTCCAGTGTTTACTTGCATGTTAGTTTATTATGACTATTCATGAGCGTACGTTCTCTAGGCTGCATCGTCGGTTACATCGTTGGTAAATGTCTCAATGCCGTTCGTAGGTTTACCTTTGAAACTCTACGCTTGAGTCGAAGTCAGTTCAGTTCAGTCAGTGACTATAACAGAAACGGTGTACGATTATAAACCACTACTATATATGTGCATGTCTTCTAAGACCAAGTTCTTCTAACCCGTAATGGTGAAAGTCCTCAAGAACCGATGTACGATATCGAAGCAAACCACCAGCCCGATGGTCGGATGGCATTGTAAGGTAGGTCGGAAAGTAGAGGAAGAGACTTGCTCAGGACCGAAAAGGATAAGCCGAGAGAGAGTAGGTCTAAACCCAACAGTGGGTGGATAGAAGCTGAGTAGATATACAGATAAATAGACTTCGTATCAAAAGTAACGGCCTGTTGTCTTCTGATTAGTGGTCCTCCCTACCCTACCCTATTAGGGTCCTATCTCACCAGGCGTCCATAGTTTCGCCCCAAAAAAAATGTATGGAGTTGAATAAAGGGTACCTAACTTGGTAACGCAACCATGGTGTCTCTGTAAATTTGAGTAAGTACTGTATTATTTTATTGTGATAAACTATTCTACAAATTATACTTAAGTAAGAAATACTCTTCCTTAACTCATAAGAATACCACAAATCTCAAGATTCATCTATCCACGTCTATTTGCACTTAGCCCTTTCTGTTGGCAAAGTGTATTTTGATGCGGAAACAACTTTGTTTAATGATCCTTCTTCAAATGTGCAGAAAACTCGTGTACGAAACATCTGACATATTATACTCGGGAAGAAGCAAAGCTTTGGTTAACTAGGTATAACCACAGACAAGTTAAAGCTTGTATAGTTAGTGACTACCTACCAAGTTTTTATCCATCCAAAGCTGCGAATAGGCCTCCAGAAATCAGAAATCAATATCATTTATTCCTCTTCATCATGGATAAACTTGTTAAAGGTCTATTTAATATTTTCGAATCTACGTCATTTCACTAGGTGTTATGGCTGAGGAGAAATGACAAGAAACTGCAACAGCAACACATCATTTAAATCAATGTAGGTTTACATAACTAGAGGAAAACATTTAATGCCAGGCATTTTTATCAATTAGGTAATGACTAATTTTATAATACGTTTTTTTACATAAAGTAAACTTCACATGAGCTTTAAATTTATCCTCTTTTTCCCGTCCTTTGCAAGTCTCATCCAGTGCTTTCCGGCGTACTTCACAATGTCATTCGGCTACTGGTCTGCCTCGATATCGTATACGATCTCTTGGCCACTATTATGTGACTAAAGGCAGCATACCAGTATACGGATGTTAAATAAGCTAGACCCCTATAATATCGTAACAGTAAAACCGCATGTTTCATTATCCCGAACATACAGATGAAGGCCGCCTTTGCCCACCTTAGAATAAGTTTATCCTGTAAATGTTTTGTGAATTTGTGTGCAATAAAGTGTTTTATTTTTATTATGAAAGACAGAAAAACAGAGAGAAAAATCAGAGTTTTTTTTATGAAAGTATTATTGATTGATTGACTTCCTTTTATACTAGGTTATTGATGACTCTGGAACATCTAACATTTTAGGCCTTGAATTCCACAGTCCTTGTATTGAGTTGGTCAGTCGGATTGTTGGTCTCAAAAAGTCGTAGGAATAATGTTGCTATAGGGAGACAAAAACGCCTTTATTTTCTTGGACATAAGTTGTACTTACAATAGTTTGCTAGGGTTTTGGGTAGACTGATATAAAATTTTATGATTATTTTTATTTTATATGTCTGGTAAGTTTATATTCCGTCATTATTATTTTTAGAACTTGTTTAGGTCCGACTCTATTGCCTCTTACAAGACGGTTGTTATACTCATCATCATCGCCAGCCCATTAACGTCCCCACTGCTGGGGCACGGGCCTTCCCTATGGATGGATAGGGAGATCGGGCCTTAAACCATCACGCGGGCCCAGTGCGGATTGGTGGTTATTAACGACTGCTAATGCAGCCGGGACCAACGGCTTAACGTGCCTTCCGAAGCACGGAGGAGCTCGAGATGAAAACTTTTTTTTTGTGGTCACCCATCCTATGACCGGCCTTTGCGAAAGTTGCTTAACCTCAACAATCGCTGACCGAGCGCGTTTACCGCTGCGCCACCGAGCTCCTCTGTTATACTCACTCATCATTAATAAAAGAGCCACGCTCTTGTCAGTGTAGCATTCTCCATGCTATTTTTCTAGGGAAAAATAGAGCAATGTTTGTTATACTAAGTCGGTATAAATTATAAATCCATGTTGTTGAGGGGTTAGTTCTGCCACTTCTTTTCAACCACCACGTTTTAAAATGGTAAGTACTAGATTATTCGGTGAGCAGTAGAATTATAAATGAACGATTTTTTTTTATTTATACGAATAGCTGTACGACGAGCCTTCAATTTTTAAAGTTACTATTGCTAAATTATTAAATTAAGTAAATGAAAATCATTAAAGAACGAATACCGATATAAGGTAGTAATATAATCCAGACCTGTACAGTCAACTGGATTATATTATAAAGCTACTACTAATTAAAAACGCTAAAGAAAAACAAGAGTCTTATAAAGTCATGCTTCATGAAATTTGTTGGTAAAATTGTACCTTAGTACCTGAGAAGCACCCCACAGTTTCAGATTTCTTTATAAAAAGATAGGGTTATACTTACAACATTTTATGGTTTCCGAAGGCGCGGTAAGTTGGCGGCTTGTTTGTGTGGCTTCTTACGGATAAGTCGGTTATTACTAAGATTACAAGCACAGCTTAATTCCATTATAATGGTCTAGGGATGCGTGGGTAGTTCGTTTCCGTAAAGGCAAACAGGTTGTAGCCAGTAGTACTCTTTGTAAAACAAAATACAAGCAAAGGTGGTACCGAGACCGCATTGGCTTCAACACCTCAAAAGCAGTAGCAAATCAGAAGCACCGCGGGGAAGTTTCGATGCGGCTCCGCATTATAACTGCGTTCAGTTGTCATATTTAATACTCGTGCAATATCCCCACTTCGATGATGATGATTTTTACGGCTTCCGTGGACCAGTGATTTGAGCGTTGGGCTCACGATCCGTAGGTCCCGGGTTCAAATCCCGGTGGGGACACATCTCGAAAATCACTTTGTAGTCCCTATTTTGGTTATAGGACATTGCAGGTTGATCACCTGATTGTCCAAAAGAAAGATGATCCGTGCTTCGGAAGGCACGTTGAACCGTTGGTCTCGATTACTACTTACTGATGTAAGTTAGTAGTCGTTACAAGAGCCATAGTAGGGGCCTTTGGTGGCTCAACAGTAACCCTGACACCATGGTTGATGGGGTTGGTAATCCACCTCACAACCCACACGATAGAAGATTTATATTTAAACAGTAGGATTTTTTTTTCGTGACGACGAAATCAATGACGCACGTTGAATTCCGCTGCAACCGCTCAGATCCGCGCTCAAACTGCTGCCACGTCGCTCCTGAGGTGTTACTGTTTTGGGTATGTCGAAGACTTAATTTATATTCTTATTTAATGGTTGAAGGTGTCAGAAATCTGGAATATTTCATTTATTAATATTTAATTATTTTATTTTTTATATTTTGTATTCATAATGTATCGTAAAGAACTTCAGCGATGCTCCGTTATTCAAAATTGCATCCGTGCTACTCGTATCTCGTCTTCTCCTGGAGGTTTATTATATTTATTTATCGGAACGGGAGGAAAATTATTTGAATATGCAACTTTTACGGAAAAATTGTCAAAGTGACTTCTGTGATTTTCTCATGACGTGACATTCGCAGAACTTTTGGAGTTCACGTTGGCAAAGCAAGTTACCGACTTTATCGCTTCGTTTGGGAAATAAGATTTTATTTATGGATACATTTTGTCGAAAGTAGGATATGTGGTGGGTAGTTCTGATTCTTGAAAAGTATATTTTCTAACTAGAAACATAGATCTTATCTTTATAAAATATTCAATAAGTACAGATTATATAAAATGCGTCATAACGTAAGGGGATTACTACACACTGAACATTTAATTGAATATTTTATAAGTAATTGAGTTATGTCCAATTGTGAAATACGATAGATGATGGTCGGTACCAAAATAGGCTAGTAGGTAGTAGTAGTTACATTGCTAGCTTACATTGCTAGAAAATCTAGTCTACTACATTTCAAATAATTATGTCAAATTCCAATTTTAAAAATACCTTTATTCAGTATGTAATATAGTTATACTTTGAATTATCATTTAAATTAACATAACGATCGCCTCATCCGCCTGAAACTACTGCAGTTTCTCAAAACCTGTATAGCCGGGGAAAAAAGGCTGTAAGAGAAACCTCGGTAAGAGCCCTTTTAAAAAAATCGAAAAATATTGTTATATATATATAATTTGGCTGCCTAACGCTAATCTCATTCATTCATTATCTTCTAAATGGCTGCCCTTATGATATAACCTTTTTTATGAATTTTTTTAAAAACTATATCTGAAATATTAATAACGGCTCATTTACACTTGGGTCTGCGAATTACTATGGGTGAGAAATACAATAAAAGGTCCTTGAACACTTAATAGGTAAGTTAAGGAAAGCCAATCTGCGTTTTATTGCGTTTCCTCGTAAGATTTATACGAAAACAATTTATTATCAAAACGATATTCCTGAGCTTACTTCAATTTTCTTGTTCATAAAGCTCATTACTTTTATTTTTTTTTACCGGTGCTCAGGAAGTGAGAGAATTACGAAAATTTCAAAAAGAAATAAGAAACAATGAAAATTGCCCAATTTTTCTTGTCGTTTCGTGCAATGGTATCCTAAAACTGTGAACGAGAGCGCTTCTATCGCTTTCTCTAACGATGCGACTGACATTCGCAGAGTTGAGATCGTTGATTTCATCCAATTATTTTTTACTTCTCTACGCAATATTCACTTCAACGTAATACTTTTAGACAAAGCCCTGAGCTGAAGCCTTAGCTAAAAAAATTACTGTATTAAAATTGGATTTTATGTCAACCATATTACAACCATTGTCAACCATTTAAATCGATTATACTATCGTTTTCGTCATTGTTTATAAGTTGGTTAAGGCCACTGATCACCTTCATGTTAATAAGTTGTCGTAGATTTATAACCGGACGGTAATCATCAGCGCTCTCCATTTGTGCGGCCAAGCAAATCGCGTCGTAGAAATTATTCAATTCAATTTAACACACTTTATAGCTCAACAGTAAACATGCTGTGTATCGGATGTATTTTTATGGTTGATATATACCTAGGTAATATAGCATTATTCCACGGGTTAATTTTCAAGTATCTACAAATAAATGTACATTGCTGAACCAGACACAGCTCCTATCTAAACACCAGGATATGCTCGTAATGCCCTAAACGCCTTGCTCATAAAAATAAGATATTACATAGGCGTGGAGCAAACCTCTGCTCGTAAAAACATAGATTTGTTATACTGTTGTACGGTTGCCTCCTGTAGCTACTGTGTATGAATTTGTCATAACATAAGTCAACAGGATAAAAAGGTTATGGGATTTGCTGACTTACTGTCAGATAACAAATATTTTGTACGTTATAGTGTAACACGTGATAGGGATATGAAATGAAGCAGGTAAACGATTACTTGGTTTTACTTGGATTCGTAGAATACTCAAAAGACTCAATCAATATGTCTGGAAAGTTCCTCATTTGAAAACAGACCAAGTAGATAAAAAGAAATATAATTTGCACTGGAACATCAAAATATGTAAAATAGACATAAATACTTTTTTCTTTTTTTTTTGTATATTTAATGTACTGATGAACGGTCCTCTGACTACTTTGAATATAGTCGTGAGTTTGTCATTTTGTTTTATGTTAGAAAGGATACAATTTTCCACCGGGTTTTTACGGCATGCACGGGAGTTCAATATTTTTTCCACTCGCTTCCATTTCAGCACAGAAGTAATAAAATAATATAGACAGTAAAGAAATTCGAACAAATACAAAGGCTAATAACATTTTGTTAGAGAAAAAGCAACGACATTTAATTTAAATGGTTCGTATCAGGAAACTGTTTCGTAAACGGACAAAAGGTCGTATAAAATTGATTCCAATTGTGTCACAGGCAAGAAAAAGTTATTTGTCTTTTTTATATCCGTAGGCAAGAAGAAAAAAATAAACAGACAGGTCATTGCTTTAAAAAAAATTAGAATTTAAATCAGTCTAGGAATTATTAAAAAACTGGAGAGGGATCAAATATTTTTCATCTTAATGAAGTCTCAATTAAATTCTGATAGACCATGGAATATTTTATTTACATTTTATTAACTTACTTGAGGCTTCTACGAAACTTTCTTTTACTTTACGCTTGATAGCCAATATTTGTACAAATCAGAAATTTCTCGGAAACCTGGACTTAAGAAACTTGAAACCAGTAAGTACTTTTAAAGCAAGATTTAGAGAACATTTTTTTAAATATTTGTCTAGCGATTTCTTCGAACGCTTTCTTAATAGAGAATGACGCGAACAGTCATGAGCAATATAATGTACCCACTTTAGGACTCTGTCGCACTAACATATTTGACTTTTAGTGAGACTTACAGTTCAATTTGTCAAAAAAGTTAATGTGACATGGTACCAAAGTGTATAGATATTAATGCTCGTGACCGTACAGGTTCATCGAGCTAAAGTGATGCATCAGTTACTGGATTACTGTCTAGTTCAGCATAGTTCAGATTAATGTCAGCCTATTAAATTTTCTCTCCGGCGCCGGAAAGTCCCTTCACGTTGCCAAAACGTGTGCATTTTCCGTCACGCTTACCCCATTTTTCACTTCCGCACAAAAAGCTTGCTCCTGCTGACCTCAGGAGTCCAATGTTATCCTTTTCCTATTTTAATGACCTAGATATTTTCCTGTCAGTCGTTATAATACGCAAACAAAGGGGAGTTTTGTTGTAACTCTTCGCTTTACTACCGCTTGGATTCTTTCTGTCTGCGTCAGTCCATTTATGGGGTGATTGGTGATATGAGCACGGAGATAAGGAGTGACAAGTTATTTGGTGGTGGAGACAATTTTGACTTTGAAAAATTTTTTATTCTTATTCTTTACGTCAGTGCATTAATGTAAGCAACCACTTGATATGAGCCTAACAGCGTAGTCAGGACGGATGTTAATTCACTTACTGTATGTGACTTTCACGTTAAAGTTCACGTTATAACGACATTGAGTAATTTAATGAACTTTGTGTACAATGAATTAATTTACAGGCAAAGAGAGTATTTCTATTTTAGTAGGTAAGACTTTAGAATAATTAATGGTCGTAGCTTTTGTATTCAAAATTGATGAATTTTCCACAAATTCATAAAAACACGTTTTAATATAATGTTATAAATGAGAGCTATCTTATTTTCAACCACTTTTCTAAAAGAGAGAAAAGTCTGGCGCTAACGTACCGATTTTCTGCTATTAAGTACATTTTAATGTTGTTGATGAAATATTTTTGAGTATGATTGACTCACAAATCAGTGCCTCAAAACATGCGGCGTCAGAGCAATCGTCTAGTAGACTTTTTACTCTGTACAAACTCCTTAAGAACAACCAGGATACGTGGTCTGTAGGCATTTGGCTAACCGCCAAGCAAAAAAAGAAATTTGTTTCTATCGCGTGGTGATTGTATGCAAGGAGAGTAGTGACCTCAGTTAAATGGGGCGGGAAGAAGACGATAGACTTGATTGTAATCACAATAGTGAGGTCAAAGTTCTCTTAACAATAAAAGTGTCCGAAAAAAATAATAAAGATAGGTATCGGCGTATAAAACTCAGATTAACTGGACAACTTTAAGTTGCTTAGAATTTAACATAAATGGTGAAGCGTGTGTAAGTAGTAATATTTCATCTTGCGATGGATGTACATCTGACAAGCGCAGTGAGGATAAAAACTATCTATTACTCCCATAAAGTGTCGCTACAGTCGATTGTCCTTAAATGTTGACAGTTCCCCATACTATTTGAGTAAATAACCATAATGTTTTGGTTATATTTTAACACTATAACCCTTTTCGCAGCGTTTAACTGCCAAATAATTTGGGACTTTTCGCAGTTTTGAAGGAAGGAAGCTAACAAATAGTACATTAAGAAAGGGGAACCGTGTTACCCCGAATTTAACGCGAGCGAAGCCGTGGGCAAAAGCTAGTGTGATTATGAATTCTTAACTACGAAGAAGACTCTTCTTCTCTCGTTTGCGCTGTGAGATCAATGACCGACTTTATCAACCCTGATGTACGGGTTACTAGTGAACCGCCAAAGGCTGACATGGATCATGTAAAAACTACATACTTACCGTATGCCTAACAAGCTCCCAAGCACGGATCATCTTAATTTGACTTGGATGACAAAGTGTTTTTTTGTTTGAGAGTCGAACCCGTGACCTCCGGATCGTGACCGGAAATACATAATTATAAAAATCTATATTACTAATATGATGAAAATATACGTTTACTGAAAATTTCAAAGTCAAACGTGCCGAGTAATTTTATCCAAACAAGTGATCTTATCACATAACCTACAAAGAAATGGGTACGCAAAACTATTAACTAGAAGATCAAATGGCCATTCACTAGAAATTCGCAGAGAAACTTGCAAATAAGTGAGACAACTGCAAACCCTAATTGCAGTAATTTCCAATGAACGAAATAACTAAGCAAAACTTGGTACAAACGGAATTAGACACAGCCACTGTACGACTTTGTTGGAGAAAGTCGCGTTGTTTCAATTCGTAACGACGCGACGCCAAGGTGAACAATATAGGTACCTAATAATAATGTAAATTCAAATTCAAGTATATTTTATTGCACCAACATAAATTAAAAAAAATACAAAATAGACTAAGTAATAGTGACTAGGTGCATGTATCTGGCAAATGACAGCCTTATCGTTTAAAGCGATTTCTTCCAGGCAACCATAAGGTGAGGAAGATATGCAAAAGATGGCGCCGTAAACTTAGTACAATACAACTTCAAATAAATACAAAGTAAGTGTTTTATATTTTGTGTTTGGTTTTCGAAACCACATAAAAAAGAGAAAATTTAAAACGGAAAAAATTCTGACTCGGACAGGACTTGGAGCAACCAACACCACCGGGTCCCCCTCCTGTCCATGCGAAATGTTTGCGGTTTATATTGCGGTTTGACAAGGGCTGTGGGTTCAAGTCCTGTCCGTGTCAAACATTTTTATCGATTTAAATTTTCTTGTGAGTCTCCCAAAGCACGGGTAAGTGCTATAAAAACAAAACTCACATTAATAATATACAACTCATCAGATTTTCCGACGAAATAATCGTGTAATTACCTAGAGTTATTAGAAAAGTAAGTGTTGTAATTGAAAATGATACTCGTATCTCATATAATATAAACATTAAGTAAATAAACAAGGCGATTGATGAAGGTTGAAGTATGAAAACAGATACGTTTTATAACAAGTTTACAGTAGACAGAACAGACACTCAAGCACACAATCGGCTTTGCAATTTGTTTACTAAAATTTTACCAAAATACTTTGTGAAAATTTAACCAAGTGACTTTAGTACAAACGGACTTACGTAGCAGACTTATTTGCAAGCCAGGAACTCAGGAGATGTTGCAGAGGTACCGCAGCGTTTTTGCAAGGAGCACAAAGTAAGTTTCCATCCTAATTACCGTTTGCTAAGTTTGTGCCAAGTTAACGAGCATAACGAGCTTCACATTAAATTACATACACGGTACAGCAAAGACTTTGTCTACATTTGATTTACGAGTGAACAGTATTGTTTGTATCAGGTATTTTCCCGGTTTGTGTTTTTCAGTCAGCAGTGTTGAGTTTTTCGATCATATTATTATAATCTCCATTGCTACTGTCTCACCCGTATAGTGCTATTTTTAACACAACATTGTTATAGCAAAATGAGTGTTTGTATTTACTGCCTTTATTTCAAACGAAATAATCAACCCCACGATGAAATAGAAGAAAGAGGTTTTGACAAGTTTGAGCAAATAACTCCTACTTCAACTTTGCACACCACTCGTCCGCAAACTTTACGACACACGGGGCTCCACGATAGTATATTAAAAGGCCGTCTTGTGCAATACCTGTAAGGCAAAAAATCTAGTATCTACTATCATGTAAGGAGGGTTCTCCTTATAACAGGAAAGCTAAAAAACCTTAGTACCTATGATTTATCAAAAATAAAAAAAAAACTTTTGTACTTACCTACGCAGTATCTTACGAAAAGTAATGATAAAATTGCAGCCCGTCATATAAAATATACATTTCTGGTAAACTAACTAAGAAGTTGAGAATATTTGTCTGCAGTAGTAGTAGTAGAGAAGGGTTGAACCGGCGATAGCGGTTCTCACACAAAATGTGCGTTAAGGCCTTTCCAACCTCTTTCTTCTAATTCGTGAACCCCACCGATTACAAACAATGTATTGTAATAAGTATAATTATGATCCTTTCGGAACGAACTTATAACATGAAATGCAGAACTGGGTATTAGGGTGGAGCGAAAATATATGAAATAAAAAAAATTTTTTTTTTCTTCAACGGCATAGCGATGAAAAGTTGCCTTGTTATATACAAAACAAACATAGAAAATATCACACAATTATCTTAACGTTTTGAGGTGCCCCAGCAGGGATGAAAACAAACGAAAAACATTTTTTTATGTATGTAATTATATATTACAAAAAATATCCAGAAACATTCAAAATACAGTTTAAATATTATTAATAATTATAATAAAGGCGTAGGGATGTGATGACCCCCATCGCCCCTGGTGAATTCATCAGCGAACCTGGTGAATTCAACAGTGCAGTCAGTCTCCGCAGGCCAGCTTGTGGCGATCTGTTGGTGAGTGACGACACCGCGGAGCTGAGATCCCCCGAGAGTCGGTCAGGCCCTCCGTCTCCGGCTTACTTTCACTGGCCGACCGGAGTGGACCCCAGCGGGGGCCGCAGGACTCTCACCTCTGAATTGCCTTCATTGGCTGGCCAGAGTGGGGCGTTAGAGCTATAAGCTCAGGGTAGAAGTGAAAGATGAATAAGTCGCGATTTGGTGAGGCGGGTAAACCGCCTCGCAGAAAGCGGTTTACACCTCTCGACACCCTGAGCTGCTCACAACCATGTTGCTGCCTTGCCGTCCAGTCACGTTGGCTAGATAGGTGGCCCATCCAGTGAGTGGCGAGTCACCGCCTGCTTATTTTATCCATTTTTACCAACATTGGTCGAGCAGGCGCCATAGTCCCCATATCCAGTTTCCCGGTCCACTAACCTCCAACCCAATAGCCCAGTTCCCTTTGTTCGCATAATCAGCAATAGTCCTACACGAACCGGGGATTGTCTTTGGGTGCACTCCCATAGTGTATACAGGGATAATCGCCGGTTGGTGTCACACCACATTTAGATTAAACTGTCTTAAGGGGTCTCTACGTGTTGGCTTCGGCCCCACGCACGCCTTCAAAAAGTCCGGGACTCTATACGCCCGAGATATGGAAACGACATACAAATAATAAAAAACATTTTTTCAATTTCCTACAAGGTTTCATCAAACAAATTTGAAGTTAGTGGTGGCTCAGTTATGTCACAGTCACGCCACAAAATAATGTCAGTATAAACTTTAGCATCGGAATTGAACACCGGCACCTTCAATTTTCGAAGTCTTCGAGTATTCTGTGATCTTGCTTTTATAATTTTTCGATATGCCAGATTTCGGATAGCCTCTCTGTCATCGCCAAGCATGGCAATGAGGATATTTTTTTGGATGACCGAAATATCCATTTCGTTGCATTACTTTGTCAATGATAGCCTTAATACCGGAGTTCAAATGGCGACTAAGATTAATAGTTGGTCACAGGTGCTTAGCCCCGTCGATGCACGAGGAATTAAGTACATTTTATTGTACTTAAATCACATCGGTCCATAAACTTTCATTACGTACGTGGCTAATACCACTAATTTTTCTCCAGGGTCAGTTTTTGTGGCATACAACCTTTGAATTCGATTAGCTGTTGTTAGCCAACTAGAATGGTTAAGAAGTCCAGGTTCTATATTAGCTAAATCAGAAGTAAATATACCAGTACTGATAGCGGTCATAATATCGTATAGATACTTTTGGTCGGTACTCAGCTCTGTCCTAGTAATTTCAGGTAATATTGTGGGTATAAAGGAGAATGCGACTATCGGCATTGTTTAACAATTTTGTAATTAAGATCCAATGGTACCTGAAAAGCATTTCGGCCCTGTAGTTTTTCCATCTTAATTGTAATAACAAATGTCGCAGTGGTAATTCATTACAATGCAACTTAGGATGCAAATAAATGAACGCCAAATAAATGAGTTGCTGTAAGCGCGCGAACTTACTAAATGTCACTCGATCGGTGTTTGGGTATGAAGACGCGGAGGAGAGTTATTTCGCTGAAATACCTCTCCCCCGCGTCCCGCTTCCTTAGAGTCTCAAAACGCATGTTTCTACCGGTAATAACTGTCGCTCAGGTATTTTATAAAATGTTTGCGATGTTTTGAAAAAAATTGGCAAAACTCATAATTTGCCTAAATTTTTCAAAACTTTATGACGATGGGGGCACCTCGAAACATAGCATAAGCCAACTGTTTTTTTTTGTGCTTAATGTTGACCTGAAATAGCAACTTTTTACAGGTATACCGAAGCGAAAAAAAATAAAAAATGAAATCGCTCCACCCTACTGGGTATTGAGTACAAAAAACTCATCTCGCTACCTGTCATTGCTGCATATCGGAATCGTAAAATATGAAGCTTCATCGTACCAGTGACATCAATGTTACAAACTTTCGTACCAAATGTGAGGTAGTAACATAAAAAGAGTCTCAAATGACACGTACTTGTACTGAAGACGAAGTATTCGTGTAGGTAGAAGCATTTCTTAGTACCAGTAACACGATAGTAGGCGATTTGTATCTCAGTACTATAGATAATAAAAGGCATCAGAGATGGCGATACATCTGCGTAGTTTCTTGTAAGGGTGCTCGCTTAGTAAATACTTACTTAAAAAACGATATTAAGATTTTATTTAAAAAAATCAAGTTATGTATCTATATAGACTATGGCTTCAATTATGGCAGAGTTCATTAATTAAAACACATACCTTAATCAAAGTAATACCTTAATCTTTCTGAAAAATGGTTTATCCACAAAAACTGCAACGGATAGATGTAAAAATATCTTATAAGTTTGTAACTAACATAAAATACAATGTATCTAGTCTATCAATTAGTTATATTCACAAAAAGAATACAAATGAATTTCACACAATCGCTACCGCTCCTCCACTCAGTGAGTCAGTGGTATTAGAAGCGGTGCTCTATTGATGAAGGTACTTTTATTACCGAATGATTTGCAGATGTTTCAAGTTACGTAAGATTACTCAGCAGATTTGTGTTACGAGCTCGCATTTGTAAATAGACCATGCTGTGCTACTAAGACTTATGCCACACGAGCGTAGCTGCTCCGTTGTGTTGACGCATCGCAACGCTATGATTTTAACGTAGGTACCATGATGACGTGGCCACGCATCATATCCTCTTAAGACCGAGATTTCCAGACACAATAGTTAAACAATGGGGTTTGGACTTATAAAGAACATTCGGTCTTATTGTAATTTTCGGTAGAACGGTATACGCTGCTCAGTAGTGCTCAGTGCCTAACTATAATGCATGGCATTGCAGTGTATGGAATTGACAAAATCGACACACGTGACATTTCGTTAGTTCATGTCAATTCCGTACTTTTTATTAGTTTGATTTCGTTTTTGTTCAGTTATAAAACGATAGGCTGAAAAAATGCATTTTGGCTAGTCGCTTAGATATCGCAACGATAAGTATGTAGCGTGTGGTCTCACTCACTATAGAAACGATCTCATTATCTGACAAGCCATTGTCTTTGTTTCGATTGCATGATTATAGTCCAATAGTATAAAGAATAGTAATTAAAACACATTTGCATAGTCATCATTATCATTTGCTATTCATTTCAATGTATTATTATGCGTGACACGTACTTACTCTCAACTAAATGCAAAACTATAATTTCATTATTTGTTGTTTAATTTTCAGTGGAAAATACTTTTCGTTATTATAATTAATTTTATGGCAATATTTTCAAACATTAAATAATCCTTACCTACTTATTCAGGATTATTTTTTAGCTATTAATAGGTAGATATGCAGCGTTCTAAAATTGTTTTCACAAATTACATTATAATGTCAACAATTATGTTAATTGCCAATGCACTATAGTTTGTAGACTGAAACAAACCTTTCTTAATACTTTTTTTTCTTTCTAACAACTTCCAAGAAATCCGTTCCAAGAAATATAAAGAGCCAAATGTACCATACGAGAATAAAAGTCGTACAATGAAGGCGTTCAGCCCAATTATCCATTGGGTGTATTCCACTAGAACGAGTAAGTACAAGGTTACCTAACATGAAACAGAAGGGAACTTCAGCGGTGAGCAATTTGCTTTCGCCTCAAGAAACTATGTTAAGTCATTTAGATGTTACAAAATGATTATTTGATTATCAAGTGGCTTATGTCAAACAATGCCTTCGATTGCGTCGGATCTTGAGGAGACAAATTATTATTGATGTGAAGATTTTTTTTTATATTTGTGCTACGGAGACAGATAGACAGATAAAATCTTTATTTAGGTTTAATATGTAACATTAACATCTTCAGAAGGCACGTTAAGTCGGTGGTCCCGGTTACTACTTACTGATGTAAGTGAGTAATCGTTACGTGAGCCATGTCAGGGGCCTTTGGCGGCTCAATCATAACTCTGATACCAGGGTTGATGAAGTAGGTGATTCACCTCACAATCCACACGATAGAAGAAGATTAACTTCTTAATATCTTTAATATCTTATTCTTTTTCTTGATATCCCTGATATATTTTTATAGACAATGATGATATCAAACACAAGCTGTTGAAATCAGCGGAAGAAAATAAAAAAGTCAGTAACATTATATATTTCTTACTTAATATATTTGTTTATAAATACTGTCGAGAATACAGAGTATAGAATTAATATAGGTAGGTAAGTCTTTACAGTCTTGTTACAAGCTAGATAAAATCTGCAACAAATTGACTCAAGGCCATGTTTGTTGATTGATGATACTCTAGCAATCTCATCTAGATTAGTTGCGCAATTCCTGTTAACGGCTATCAAAGAATCGTATAATACATAATATAATAATTAATCTACACGATCCCATAGAAATGACGGTCGGTTTTACTTTGTTGAACATGTAAACAAGCAACACATGTGATTATGGAATAGTATTGAATTTATTTAAAGTGAAAGAAATTTGCAAGTGCGTATTGTATGGGATTAAATTTTAACCTAAGCATTATCGGTTTGTGACTTAACCTGTATTGGGCTGGTTTTACCTTCGCGAGTTAGAAGTTCAGACAGGCAGTTGCTTCTATAAAAATCTGTGAAAAAAATCTTCAGTTCAGGTAAATGGACCTTGTGAAATACGGGATAACACTTCTTCTGTCATGTGGGTTGTGAGGTGAATTACCAACCCCATCAACCCTGGTGTCAGGGTTACTATTGAGCTGCCAGAGGCCCCTAAAGGACGCTAAAGATGATAATGCGGCAAAATTGGAAACGCAAAATACTGCTACTTACGGATTAATGTTTTATTTATTATGGACTGATAAACTGTGAATCACAACGCAGTTTCTAATATGAATCCTAACACCACGTTATCAAACGGGGCTGGAACTGGTATTTTGGCTTTACTTACTGTAATAGCGACCGAAAAGAATCCCCTTGTTTTTGATTATTTACTTCCTCTGTTCAAACAAAACTGCGTGAGATGTATTAGAGGTATGCCGACGACAACACGCATCTGTATGTGTATTGACTCAGCTAATACAATCATCCACTCGGTTTCATCCAGAGGCACCGAGGTCGCTTAATGCGTACCAGATGAGAAGTATATTTGAGCAATATAGTGCACGCAATTTAAGTCTGCTTCAAGCAACTGTTTTGACCGACGCATGCGTGAGATAAGGTGTTTAAACTGTTTTGTTTCTAACTAATGTGAAGATAAACAACAACAAGATATTACGAAATAAACCAGTCAATGAATATTATAGGGCATTTTAGTGATTTTATGGGTGGAAAATTTAATCAAAAAGGACAAAATAAGTAAGGAACAAATAGCTGGTGTTAATGTCCCTACAAATTAAGGTTAAGAGCCTATAATTAAACCTTGACCGTCTGCCCTACTCGTTAATAAATTACATTATCTCTGTCACATAACATTATTATAAGCATCTATGACGTCCAAAGCCATAATATACTCTTCTAACTTGCTATAGTGCTATCGTAGAACAACACTATTACGATTAAACTGGCAATTAAGATAGAATCAGGTATCTGGTTCGCTCTTAATGAGTTGGTACGATCGTTAGCGGACGACATAGCGAAATTTACGGCAGTAATATTCTTAAGCACGCTAGACGATACTTGTATCAACTCGTGAAACAATACATATCGGTTGCAGAGGTGTCGAGGCGAATTGGGAAAATAATAGCCAGGTATGATTAATGCTCCTGATTCCATTAGCAGTTATACGAGAAATTTCAGTACAGCGGAATTCGCCCGACGAAGAAATTGTTTTTAGGAAATAAGAAGGCAATTTATTTAAAACAGCCAACGATAAATAAACAAATAAACAATTTATTAAATGTCACATTAAATTGTGCTCTGCTTGCTCTTAGCGGAAAAACGAAATACATCCCTTAGATCAATTTATTTGGAAGAAAGAAGAATATGTTTGTACTCCAAAAATGCTGGCATCCCAAGTTTTTGTATTTTTTATGGCCAGTCAAATGAAATGTGCCAGAGCCGATGGAAAGCAAAGAGGACCCGAAAGCAAACATGCTGTGACATAATACTAGGCGCCCGTTCTCATACAAAATGTATTCAAACAACGTCTACCAATTTCTATTCATGTGAACTAATATGAGATAAAACTAAACGCTCGTTTGTTCATGCTAGCAAATCCTTCTAACTTTATAGGTCATGTTATTGATTTACTTTGTCTCATACTTTGTGATTTTTCTAGTGTAATATAAACAGTAATTGTAGTAGAAACAAGAGAAAATGTAGCCGTTGTGTTTCTGTGCCATAGCTTAGATACAACCTTCTTGCACCAAAGGACTTTGCCAATTCCGCGATCCTTATCGAAATGGGAGAATAAACATGAAAGACAATTTTATATTTATTCTGATTTCCGCGAAAAAAATCGGCATGCGAATCCGCGTCGGATTGCTAGCAAGTTTTGGCACTATGCCAGATTAAGGGTTACTGAGCTTTGCTCGTATTTTATGAAACGACATAGTAACGATGAGTTATGCCTTGGAATTACAATGTTTATAATTTTCCTTATGTAATTGTTTGCCCCCGTTATTACCGCAAGGTTACGATTACGTCGCTTTGTTTCTAGAAACAAAAGAAGCCTCAGGTAACAATTCAGGGGGTGTTTTTGGTACACGATTTAGGTCTTTTCAGTTTCTGCGTTATTTTAAATTGCAATCTTTTACAGTTACAGTTCGTGTTTCACCATTGGTTTTTACAACTCTACTGATAATGTTCGAGAAATCCAGCATGATATTCCAGTTAAGTCGAAACAATAGGTATAAATTATTTAAAAAGTTGCTTCATCATCAGTTTTGACAGCTTTTTAAATGTTTTATTCTTCTTCAATACCTTCTGTCTGCAAACTTTACTGAGTTTATAATATTCGCGAAATAATACTGTAGTTGTTTAAAAAAACTGAAGAGTGACATACTTTTCTACTCTACAACAAGTTGCTTCATCATCAGTTTTGTCAGTTTTCCAAGTTTATTATTCTTATCCAATACCATTTACCCTTTTGTTTTCAAACTTTTTGAAGGAGTTGTCCAACTTCAAATTCTGTGACATGAAACAATGAAAATTAGTTTCTCAATTCAAATTATCTACGCAACTTCGTCGCCGCATTCGTCTCAATGACTTTAATGGGCCCTCTTTGTCAGTTCAATCGTTTGTCTTGGTTATTTCCTTGTTAGCTCGGAATACCGGTATCAACATAATTATCTACCTACGTCCATAATTGTACAGTTTGCGCCTACACATAGAATGGATCCTGTAAAGTTGTGGTTCTTAACCGGTGTTCCGCCACTTGTTGTCATTGAAAACACCCAAAGTAGTGTAGTCAGTATGAGTAGTATTCAATGATCATCAAAATCACTGGTATTTTAAATACATTTGAAGAGTTTCGGAAATAACAATAAATACCTATGTATTAGCAATACAATAGAATACAAAAACTTTATTGCGCTTAAAACTGAAACGGCACAGGCAAGTGCGTGTTGGTGAAGGGGTTTTTTAACTAGCAGCCGGGACCGATGGCATAACGTGCACTCCAAAACACGGAATTCACTATGATTATGAATCATTTCAAGTATTTTATTCATTGAAATGTAAATGGACTTCTGTTTCTGCTTACCACGGTGGGAAATAGACGTAAGTTTTCTGTATGTCATAGAATAACCTAATAATGTTCCTTACTCCCAATTGCCTTAACAAGACAGCGAGTTTCAAATGGTTCCTAAACACAAAAAGGTTAAGAACCACTGCTGTAAAGTAATAAATAAGCATTCCTGCTCTATTTGAATTTACCGTCCGGAAGTCATATTTGGGACCCTTGCCAGTGTAACATCGCATAACGATGTATGAGCCTTACCTGTCGTGCTAAAATTGTAAATTGGTACAAATGTTCTGAAACTCTGTGCCGTTTATCAGAAGACATTCAAGTTCTTGTTAACAATAATATTATTGTTACCTATTCAAAAATATACGGGTTGTTAGTGACATCGTAACGAATACTGAGGGGGATGCTTCAGACCATGATTCTGAGTTGATATCAAGTGGAATTTTCCGTCGCAAAATTGAATGATTTCATGATTTATATATGATAATTATGATTTAAATATCATTAAACATTGACGTTTCAACGAGATGGTTAACTTAAGCTGGCTATTTCATGAAATATGACCATCCAATGAAATGATCAGTTCTAAGATCTGGCCACGACATGTATTAATGACATGTTTTTTGTATGTGTTAATTTTTCATCGTGTTTACATACGTTCACGAATATATCCTAATGGGTTAGAGGCACAATCACTGCAAGATTATCTAAGTACTTACACTTCACCGAGCTTTCTGTTTTATCATTATTAATTACATAATACGAACTTACAATCATCAGTTCTACCGAGTTTTACCATCATCGTTTAGCCACTCATTTGCGTTTCTAAGATCATTGTATCTTCATCCCCAATTTAAATTCTATTCACAATCAAACTATCTAGTTAAATGGTATTACGTTTGTTAACATTAATCCCCTAATTCGGGTTTACATTAATGTTAAAGGGGTATACTGTGATGTTAATGAAACTTGTTAGTCTGGCAAACCTAATGGGATTGAATTGTTCTTGTTTCGGTTTCAAATTGGCTCTCACTGTTGCTAAAGGATTTAGAAATAAGACTTGTTAAGTCGTTATAGAGCTCAGGAAGAAGTGTTTTACTATTGTTGAAATTAATAATGATTAACTACGGTAAGTATACAACATAGTTGACAATAACTCGCCTTTAGAAAGTCTTCAAACTGTGAATAGTTTCTTTGTTTCTAAATCGATTTTGTTTACGAATTTCTCGAAGAAGAAAAAGCTATTTTTTTTTTTGCAAATAAAGCACCTATTTGGAAAATCTAGTTCCCTGGCTACACAATTCACATTTTAAAATAATCTAATCAAAATTAACAAGTTAGAACACGTATAAGTACCTAGATATTTTGAAGCAGGGAAACATTATACACGCAAAATTGACAACGAATTCCTACTGTGACTTTAACTGATAAGAACGTTTATTACCTTCAATAAAATTTCACCCAAACAACAAAACAATTACGATTGAAACTTCCCGAACACGCATAACTGGTAGTAAATTAATATCGTAAAGTGGTTCAACTATAGTCATTTAACGAGCGAGTGTGCCCACCATAAACAGTAGAGTAATTACACTACAGCGATATGAAGTAGCTAAGTCCTCTTCTGTAACAAGCTTTAGCTAATAGCACTTGAAGCACTATCTCAAGTGTCCAGTGCTCAGTGTTCTGTCAGCAGTGCTCGCATACATGCTGTATCCTAGGTATGATACAATGCCTGCTACCAATGAGGCAGTTAAACAAAATAGCTAAACTTTTTCATAATGCGTGAGTTCCCTTAACATCTGTAAACGAACTACTACAACACAAACATAACATAGAGTCGCGTTTGTATCCCCGAAGTTGTAGGCAGTGGTGTATAAATGTACGGTTGGTTGCCTTATGTTGCCTTGTGTTATGTTATCTGGAGGTCCGGATTCGATTCCCGATGGGGACATTGTCGAAACCACTTTGTGAGACTGTCATAACTTTGTAAGGACTTTTCAGGTTTGAATCACCTGATTGTCTGAAAAAGTAAGATGATTCCGTGCTTCGGAGGGCTCGTTAAGCCGTTAGTCCCAGCTATTAGTCGTAAAAACACCTCCACCAACCCGCAGTGGAGCAGCGTGCTGGGTGCTCCATACCCCCTCCGATAGATTGAGGGGAGGCCTGTGCCCAGCAGTGGGACGTATATGATGATAAGTATATTTATCCATCATAAGATCAGTTCCAGTGGGTCTATCGCAAGATAAACTATGTAGGTCACCGAGCTTTCTGTTAGACCAATGTGATAGGTGGTGATTCGTATTGCCGTGTATGGGTACTTCACTATTCGAGGCTAATATTTCTACAGAAAACATTTTGTCTAAGAAAGAAATCGTCTCGCTAATAAAAAGGTAAAATCGTACTACTCGTTATCCTACTACTGGGTTAAGGTTCTTGTCATTATGTTATATCTTTACGAGGGGTTCCGTCCGTAGGGCTCTTGGGAACCATTCCCTTACAAAAGATAGGTAGTAAGAATGAGTACGATTTGTGAAGCATACTATTCTTATATGCTAGTGAAGATAGGCTGCAAACATTATTATTAGTCCCTTTTTTTACCGACTTTAAAAAGGAAGGAGGTTCTCATGAGAGCTTTCCTTTTCGGTGGATAAGAAAATGACAGGTATAATATTAGGTGTCTGTAGGAATCATCTATTTTATGGAACGGTTCAAAATAAAAAATGAATAATTTATTTGTTTTTTTTTTTTCATGCTCAATAGGGCCGTATTTTAGGTATAGTCGGTCTAGGCGTTTAAATATTGATCCGTTTGAAATATTTGCTGAAAACATGATCTGCCCTAAAACAAAGGGAGACTTTAACCTGTTGTTCGTCAAAAGATTTCTTTGAAAAGTAAAATACTTTTAGAGGACCCTCGCTTCAAGTGCAAAAGCGAATATCATATAGATGTAAATCTTTAACTAAAGGATGTATCTACTACCTGTATTTATACGTACATTGTTATCCATAAGACAAATTCGAAGTCAATCCTGAGACATACTTACAACCGAAACGCAAACTTTGGGGGATAATTCAGACCATGATTCTGATTTAAAATCAAGTGGCATTTTCCGTTGCGAAATTCATGTTTTAGTGCTTAAAATATTGGGCATGCTGCGAATAAGTTGGAACTCAGAACGTCAGCAATGTTAAGGCTCTCCAACGCGTCGGTATGAGCCGGAAATTGGTGCAAACCATCAAAAAACGGATAGTAGCGTATTTGGGACATGTTCTTAGGAATGAAAGATACCAGCTGCGCCAATTAATTATGATGGGCAAAATTTAAGGGAACATACGTCGAGGAAGGAGGAAGAAGTCGTGGCTGCAGAACATCTGCGAATGGGCCGGCGTTACAACCATGGAGAAGCTGTTTCGTCTTGCTTCTGACAGAGAAGAGTTCTCTAAGCTGACGGTCAACGTTCAGTAATGGATAGTAATGGCACTGGAAGAAGAAGAAGAAATTATTTGGCAATGGATAATTTGACAATTGCAGCAGATTCCGCATAGAATTATTATGATTTGTCAAAATCCACCACGTGGATTTCTTTTGTGGCGCGGACTATATGATTTAAAACTGGGTATTATCTTTAGTTTTCGTTTTGTAATATTTTTAATAATACATAATATAATACCTATCTATAATACCTAAGTACCTATAATAATGTGAACATTGCAGATACTTTGATAAATAGTGTAGTAGTACTTTTAAGTGTAAGATTAACAGTTTTTTTGTCGACAACCATTTGAAATGGAGTATCTACGCTGACTAAAACCTACTTTGAATATCTTAAAATACATTGACTTTGAATTTCGTTGGCGTTCTATTTCCTTTGTGTCAAACGCTTTGCTAAGCGCTTTGTTATTCTATGTATTAAATCGACAGATCAATCGAAAAAAAATTCAAATAATGTTCGAACAAAACGAATAAGTTTTTCATTATTCTATTGTTTCTTAAATGGCTTATTGCCATTGAGTTCTCGTATCATAATATAATTGGCGCTTTACCAATAAACAAAACACAGCCGGTGTAAGATGGCCAAGCAAAGTTCAATCGTAAAAACGTAAAAACCGGTTTTTATCGCGTTAAATCAAAAATATGAAACTCTCGTTATTTTATTAGTGTTCTTAAAATAAAAGTTAACACGTAAACTTCAATCAAATTATGTAATTATTGGAAACAATATTTTTGGTTGTCAAATACTTATAAAATTCAATAAATCCGTACTGATATTATAATCGCTGAAGTAACACGTGTCAGTTCTTCTCAGATAAAATATGATAGTTGAAAACAAAAGCCAGAAACGGATGTAAAATACTTTCAAAGGACTGCTTACCACTATAACCCAAAATGACAATATATGTACGAATTCAAAAAGTTAGTTATTTTATTATTTTGTATAAAATATGAGTTCTTTTATTTACTACACCTAGACTCGCATATTTCATTATTATTAAACTTTTGCACAATATAACGAAACCAAAATGGGTTTTTGCTCCAAAGCTATAAATCAATTAGATAAGTCTGAATTTATAGATATAACTACTTCACGTACAGGAATCTGTCTAAAATTAAAAAAAAAACAGGAATAGTCGTTGTCTGGACAAGAGATAATATTAATTATAAAGAGTACCTAACCGTAAATGAAAATACAAATCAAAAGTAAAGATACGACGATTATTCTCAATTCAATATAAATTTTGAGAAGGATTACAAGGTTCTTGGTATCAAAATATTTAACTCATAATCATACAAATTTCTGCAATCTATTTCCAACCAGATCGCGGATAACTTCAGTGTAATCAGTGAACCAATCTGTGGGGGTTCTTAATAAATTCTATAAAGGACCCATTAGGTTGATTAAATGTAACTGTTCTTATTAAACCTTTATTCTAAAGGGGATTGGAGTCAGATTGGGATCCCAAACCGCACTGGCCTGTTTAAATGAGGCTTTATCATTACTATCCTTATTTTGTGTCATATTTCAGGAAAGGACCTAACATGAGTTGGGGATAATTTACGTTGTGTTTAAGGTAGACAAACTAAGACGAATGAGTAATTAGGCTGTCCCTTCGGGTTGCACGGTCAGATTAGCAAAGTCTTTTGTAAACTTACCACATAGCATCACGTCCGTTTCCCTGAAGGGGTAGCCAGAGATGTAATAGTTCACTACTCGCCAATTATGTTTAGGTCCCATGTAATTTGACGGCGAACCCATTTCCTTAAACTGGGCACAAATTCTGGACATCACGTGAGGTAAATTATCTTTGATCCAAACATGATTGCAAACTCATAAAGTTTGGAACCCCAGCTGGCATTATAGAGGTATCATCGTCACTAATTTAAGGGCCACGCTTTTGTCGTTGTAGCATTCCCCATTCTTGTCTATCAAAGGCCAATTCTTTCACTTCCTTATAAGAAAAGACGATCGCCTTCTCTATAATCTGTTTCATGTAAGCTCTTCTTGGTCTTCCCCTTCCTCTCTTTCCTTGCAGCTTCCGTTTTATGAAGTTTTTAATAAATTCGTCATGTCTTATGTAGATATAAAACAATTTTAAAATGTTATACTTAAAGACAAGAGCGTCATTCTTAAGTTAAAAAAGGAAATATCAAATCAATAATCAATAGTATTAAGAGTCAAGCCTACCTCACAAAGATACCCCTATTTCATTAATTGTTTCAAGGCGCTGTTGGACTTGCTAACAAAGGGTCTAATTAGAACGGATGATGTTTACCGAACTATGCGCATGATTGGCCATTCAGGCCTTGACATTAATAAGAGTCGTTAGCGACTTAAGGTAATTGCTAGCTTGTACAACAGGGTTCAATTCTGTCCTTTGATCGTGGAAGTTTGAATATGATGTTATAAGACCGAACCAGCGGGTGTCTGATTGTGTGGTCTGCTTCATTTGGTTTTCTTTTGAAATCACTTTCCTTTCACGTGATAATGTCAAATTGTATTTCAAGTATTACGAAAATAATATTTTTTTTAAATCAAATGGGTTTGCTCTTGACCTTTGACCTTGACCTTTTCCCTCTTGAAGAGATTAAGAAAGTGTCGACGGTGTATTCAGTCTTGCATAAAATGAACTCAAGTTATAAGTTGAAAGGAACTCGATGGCGGAAGTGCATTCGATTCGTATGCATTATTAATGATGAAGCGAAGCGCTTAGTGCACATTTTGGGTACCTCAACCAAGTATGGTTGATAACCCGCCGTACATCTGCTGGCTCTCAGGTAGAAAGAACTAGGCGGAATGAGCACATGAGCTTTACAGGATGTTAGTGACATCGTAACGAATACTGAGGGGGATGATTCAGACTATGATTCTGAGTTAATACCTTTCGCAAAATTCATGATTTTTTAGTATATTTTTTTAAATTATTTTCAATTATATACTTTTGCGATGGAAAATTCCACTTGATACTAACTCAGAATAATGAACTGATGAATGTGAATAATTTTAAACCAACACAAAAATGTTCATGAGTTTTGTGACAGATAACTACTCAGAATAATGGTCTGTATCATCCCTCAAAGTTTTCGTTGCGATTTCACTAACCCTCTGTATATACCTAGTTTGTAACAAAAACACATTCTAATGTTCAAGACAAGCAATCAACAATCTGAACCACTTGTTTTTTACTTAATTCTACAATCTAACAATAATTATGGTGGATGCTAACCGCTGCGCTCTGTTGCGATGAAGCAATCAAAATGAGTGATAACGCCTTTATGGCATTTCGCTGAGGAGATAAAATTTAGAAAATATGTAACTAGGAAGTTAAGAGGACAAACTGATGACACGCCACCAACTTTCGCTGGGTTTCACAAAGTTATCTTGTAAAACGATCGTTTACAGGAAGGAACTGGGAGATTGAAACTTAGGTCTTCAAAGTACGCCAAAGACCCGTTATACATATATTCGGAAATTTGGCACTTCGCTTAGTGCCATAATGCCTACTTACTAAACTCATGATATCAAATCTAACTTGAAAATACATACCTACATAAACTCACGTATTTCTCACCGGGGTAAGCAGAGACTATCGAATTTCATTTGCTTCGATCCTGACACACTTCTCTTGCTTCCTCCACATTCATGAATCGGTTTATACACGCATGGTAGTTCAGAGAACACACTTGAAAAGCCACATTATCCTCTCAACGCCGAGATTTCCAGACACAATAGTTAAACAATGGGTTTTGGATTTTAAAAGAACATTCGGTCTTACGACTTTAGTAGTATAGGTTATACTTAATGTTCAGTCGTACCATGTCCTAATTTTTTGTTTCATTTGTTCACAGGAATAGAAGCTGATCACGAACAGAGCTAATTGTTCGCGTAAGTACACTAATCCAAATATACAAATAAAACTTCTATGCTGTTAAATGTACCCATTCTCGAAAAAAAACGCACACTATCAACACATGTTTCAAGATAGGTCTTGACAAAAAAACCTATGTTGTCATGTGTATAATATTTATTATGTAAACCTTGAAAGTACTACTGTGCCTGATAAAGTGCTTAATTATTACATGTTTTAGTGCGGCTTGCTTTACCCACGTCATGTAATATTTACTTAAAGAAAGACATTTTAAATAAGTACTAATTCAAATACTAACATCAAAACAGCGGTTCCTGCCTAAAATACGCGTAATGTAATTTGTCCAAAATCGTGAATCATAAATCATCGACTGTCTTTTAATGTACCTATGTTCGTTATTCGAATTCGTATGGGTTTTTTTCTGTTATGATCAGCATTTGTTAAATAATAATAATAATAATATTTATTCAGAAAAAAAAGGTACAATTTTTACAAAATCAGCATTACATTTTTAGTGTAAGTTTACAATTTTTACTGAGTTTACGTTTTTCAGAGGCAATATCTATGATTCTTACACTAGGCAAAGCCTGTATCGTAAGAATCATGTTCAATACGTTTATAAACAACAGTACATACTATCTAAGTCTCCGTTTAGGACAAAAGATGGAGAACTACTGAAAACGTTAAAACTAACTTGAAATGAACAAAATATAATTAAAAAACAAAAAAGGTAACAAAAGATAAAATACACTCTGTAAGACTCTACTTAGAACGAAAGTAACTAGAAATGTTGAAAAAATAAAATTTAAATGTTAAACAAAACTACAATTACGAATAACAAAGGCTTACAATTAAGAGATCGCTAATTAATTATGAGATCATAATAGAAATTTAAAGGAATAAGTAAACATGTGATGAAGTAAGTCTGTGAGTGAGTGAGGGTAAGTGAGGATATGGGTATGTGAGTGTGTGTGTGTGTGAGTGTGTGTGTGTGAGTGTGTATGTGTGTGCGAGTGTGAGAGAGAGAAGGTGTATGTTTGAGCCAGAATCAAAGTTATCTGTATTATTCAAGTAACAATTTTTAGAACCTCCTCTGTTTCTTCATAGGTTAAGGACTGTAGCCAATTCTTTAGCAATGCGTGTGCCTGAAGGATTTTACATTTAGAAATACAACAAATTTTATTTACCTTGTTATATATGAATGGGTGCAAAAAATTAGGAAATCTCCTAGCAAAACTAGTGTTAACTGATGGATTAAAGAAAGCTTTATTATTGTTACCAGCCTATGACTGGGCTTCCTTCAGGTCTCTCCACATGTTCCGGTCTTTATGTGAGCTCCATTGAAAGCGACAGTGTAAAAAATGTACTCAGTAAGTTTCGTATCGTTAGTTAAGTACAAAACTACGAATAATAATGTCAGAAATTGGTAAGTTCTTGTCTGGCATTTGTAGTTTGATTAAACGGGTGGTATGCTTGAATAACATTGTATCATTGTATACCAATACAACAAAACTATTTTCTAATTATTCCGAGATATTTGGTTTGTAAACAATTTGCGGCTATTCCTTTTCGGCGGATCAGGAATTTTCCAAAAATTTAACATTGTCGAAATGTTCAGTAGGGCTAACATGCGCAAAGTGATATTATATTGTCACGCTCATTTTATCGATTCTGACGATACGATTATGTCGTTTGGTGCTAATATGTGAAAGTATTATATGATCTGTGATGTGAACCCAAATAAGTCAAGTCCTGTCAAAATACAAACAAAATCACGTGACACGCATGTATTTTCCTTTAAATATTTTTTAAGTAAAATTGAATATCAGATATTTATTTTGTCTTTACCTTCAATTTAGTGAGATACTACATAGAAGTTTCCGGTGCGGTGAATCGTCGCAAAGCTATGGATTCAACGTACTACGATGTCATAACGCATCGTAGGGCATATTGTTTTAAGTTGTAGAATGAAGGAATATCACCTCTCATACGCAGGCCCATAAAGCATCGTGTAGCTTTACTCTAACCATAGAACTTACCGCCCCGCACCGATTCGTATCGTACGCAGGGTCCGACCTCACCCTCTGTGGGTTTTACTTTAGTTTTAAATTGCCATAAGCCACTTAGGAGTAAGAGGGAGAAAGCGGAATGAGTGTTTTGCTTACACTGTAAGATAGGACATTTTGTAGGATATTTTCAGTGCCCTTACAGAATTCCTGATTGTACTTTCCTCTACTTTTAAGACCTGTTTAAAAACATCAGGAATGCAATAAATATCTTATCTTATATTTTTGTATGGATTTTTTTTTCTTTTTTTTTTGTTTGGATTGTGCAGGATGTGCTCTGATACTTACTTTACCTTTTCTTTGTTCTTTCATAATACTTCGAAATAAATCTTTATTGCTTAGGTTCCAAATTTTCCAATGCAATATCATTCAACTGTAAGCTTTAAACTACTGTCTAGTTTACAAGTTCAGGCTCCAAAAACAAGAGTCATTGTATTGGTACATAACTTGTATATGTACTACATAGAATCGGTTACAAAGGAATGTGCAATCTAAAACAAAGCAACGCGACTAATATCAGATGTATGGTCGTTTCAGAATGCTGCGGCGTACGAGGTAACTTTAAAATTTTATAGAATTTCCATGTATTGAAATGTTTTGTGCTATATTTGTTTGATATTCATACTTTGTTCAATATGTCGTCATATAAACGAAAAAACAACAAATGAAGTCGATTGTTTTCAATATTCTGAATATTTCACATGCGTGTCGGTGTAGCAATTTATGTAATATTTGTTCGATATTGAGCCTTAACTTATTTAACTTGTTTGTATAGTTGTATTTATTTGTAATTGTTAAGTTTATTGTTAAGTTTAAAAATATTAACTGGAATTAGTTTTTAGTATTTGTCAACTTTTGTTACGTCCCTCATTATAATTTATTTTTAATATACGTTATAATATTATCTACTAAAAAAGAGAAGGTGAACGTCCTGTCTTATAAAGAAGTAAAAGAATTGACATTTGCTAGTTAAGAATGGAGAATGCTACACCGACAAGAGCGTGGCTCTTAAATTAGGGATGTGATGATATTATCCATTGTGAATTTGAAGAATAAGTATGTTTATTTTAATAAAATATGCTAATCATTCAATTTGTTCCAAATTTATTGTTATCAGATTATGCAATGGATTACTGTGATATTTTTTTTATAGGTAAAATACACTTTTGAACACACAACACACAAAAATTTGCCAACTCCTACCTCTGCCGCACCATTAAAAAGTGGAACAGGTTGCCGGCTCAGGTGTTCCCTCCTTCTTACAACATGGGGTTCTTTAAGCGAACCGAGAAGAAGCACCTAGTAAATGATAATAATACCATACCATAAATAGAAATAATACTTGATTAAGTATTATCATCGCGACAGGAAAGGTTTAAGATGCAATAGAATCGAATTAGATTTCCTTATCCGGTTATTACTATGCACCAAGTTGCGAAAAAGCTATCAACGTTTTTTTTTTAGTTTGAGTGAAATTGACAAGTACAACTTGGTCTCGAGTTATAGGTACATAATACTATTAGCAGTTGATAAATCTATTATATTCGTTTCTCCGAACAATTCCATGAGCATTCGTAACAAAGTTGTTTACTTTATATTGTGTTCAACTTTCTATCCTCGTATTTAGTTTCAAATATTGAAATCAAGCTAATAAACAAAGGTGTTTCAATACCGTATAAATTACAGGATAATTTAGACAATGAATTTGAGGTAGAAATGTTTATTAAGCAAAATTTAGCTGAACAGTTGGGCAGGTAAATAAATGTTTCGAACTTTTATTGAATTAACTGAAGTTAGAACTAAGGATTTAGATCGAATTTACCTATCAATGATTCAAGTGAAATATTAAACCCGAGACTTAGCAAGTACGTGAAAATTTTGAAAAACATCGAACGCAGATTGTCGTATACTTTCACAGCAATGACAATACAAATGTTAAAGGATACATTATGAAAACCGTTTGATAAAAATCCTAAATGATTCGGTATCCTGACATTATCAGCCAACTCATCGATATCTATATATGAAACTAGCTTTTGCCCGCGGCTTCGCTCACGTTAAATTCAGGGTAACACGCCTTTTCCAATGTACCAATAGTTGGCTTTCTACCTTAAAAACTGTGAAAAGTCCCATATCATATGTGTTCGGGCAAGTCTGGAGCCAAGAGCAAACCCATCAAAGGTCAATAATAAAAAAAATCACCCCCTGTTTGAAGGAGTTAGGGGCAGAGTTGTTTGTTGGTCACTAGCCTGCATACAAATTTTTAGCTTTCTACCTTGAAAACTGCGGAGTGCTCTATACAAACTTCCACCCACCATTTAAGGGAAGTGGGGGGGTTAGAAACACCCAAAAAATAGCCATGACACTCTCCGTCACTTCAAATAACTCTACTTAAAAAGTCACGTTAGTTCGTTGCTCCGTTTTGGCGTGAAAGCCGGACAAACAATCAGACACACACTACACTTTCGCATTTATAATATTTGTATGAATATACATTATTGCACCAAACAGAAATGATCACACGGTTAATAATGGCTTAATTAAGGTGTACGAGTGCAAGGCGATTGCCAATCTAATCGCTTAAGTTATAAACCGTGTTAAAATGTAAAAGTATAACGTTAAATGCGACGAAAACAAACATTCCAACCAGCAATAACTTTTGAAAAAAAAAACTAATCCAACGTTCTTAATTACAACTTCCAGTGCTTTCCATCGACATTATCCGTAGTTTATTACCGTCGTGTCGGAAGCTATAAGACGTCCATATAACGCTATCAATAAACTACAGAATAATGTTACAAACTACTGGTATTGTACGTTACGATCTTCCAAAGACTTATAAGTTCTTTGCTCTATCGCTCTCAATACCGAACGGGTTATTCTTAGTGTTCATAAAAACGTTCATAATTTTCAGTTACGGTTGTGGCGTGCTATTTTCGGTAACTAGTTCATAGTACCCGTATCCGTAGCTAATATTCCGTTGTGCTTGCTTCAGTTTCCTATTGGCTATTTAGGTTCAAATTAATAGCTACCTTTACAATGCGGTTCTGATTTCGTGTTGACCTATTTTTTTACATAAATCCACGTCTATTTCCCACGGGGGTAAGCATAGACTATGGATTGATGAATGTAGAGTAAGCAAGAGAAGTATGTCATAGTTGAAGCAAATGGAATTCCATTTCCTCTTGGTGTTTAATACAGCACTTATCAAAAATAGCCAATCATAAAATTAATAAGAAACTTCTTTATCATTCTGGGCATGTTGTAAAATTCAATTTTATACATTGACTTTGAGTTCTTTCTTAATATGATTGTTTATATTTATAGCATCCCCCTAGCATTATCCCGATTCTCACAGAGTCCGATTACCTAATCTGAATATTTGACAGGTCCGGTTTTTTACAGAAGCTGCCTGTCTAACCTTCAAATCCGCGAAGGGAAAACCAGCCCAATACAGGTTAGGTCACGTACCTCCGAAAATGCATTGGGAATGTGAGTTTCCTCACCATGTTTTCCTTCACCGCTGAGCACGTGATTATCATTTATGATCGAAGCATGAATTCGAAAACAAATTCGGTTATCATTCGTTTAGGCCTGTGCTGGATTCGAATCTGCGACCTCAAAGTGACAGGCAAGCATTCTACCATCTGGGCTATCACGGCTACGATATGTTTATAGCGCTGAATCTATTTGGTCTTTAATAAATAGCATGTGTTAATAACCGGTAGGTATACAATACAATATACTGCACTGTATTATCATTTTTGATGACTGGTTCGGTTCCTCTCTACTTTACTTCTACGTTTACTTTGTCGTTTTACGAATGCTATATAATGGACTTTTCCATTTTTAATATTGACTGGGACCGCTACGAATATTTCAAAAAGTGCTGGGAATTTAATCCCTTTGCCGTTCTGTTTATTGTCTAAGCGTTTTGTGGCTTTTTCGTTGGATTATTCGTCAATTCGTTTTTACAAAGTAAACATTTTGTTCCAAACGTCCTTTTAACTTTTAAACGTACATACATAAGATCACGCTTAGGCATAGAGACCACGAAATTCCACTAACTACGATCCTGACACCTCTTTCGCTTTTTCTACTCTCACCAGTCTCAATTTGGCTGTCATAGACTTTTATAACCGCGAATGCGCTCCCCATTTGTCCGAACGAATACTTAATACCGTCTTAGGTGAACCTATAATAACTCAAGTAAAAGACCTTGAAAAACTATTAAGATGCAAGTTGTTTTCGTTTTCCATATTGCAATCCGATTTGTGTATATATGATAGCGTCTACGAAATATGAATGCATTGACTTGGTACGATTATTTATAGTAGATTCATGGTACGCTGCATATGTGGACAGAATTGGAATATTTATTCGGAATAATTGTCGTTTTCTGAAATTTGTAAACTAAAATCCTGCTGCTGTATTTCAATGACAAAATATTATTATTAAATTCAGATAAAATTTACAAATACGTACACAAAAGTCTGCCCAAACTATAACTTGTTCAGAGTCGTATATGTATAGCGTGTAGGGTGTCACACTGAAAATAGGAAACTAAGATTTCTCCTTAAAAGTTAATAAGGATCCATGTTTAACAGTAGGTAAAATAAAATTCGTTTCACATCTAAGACGTTTCGGATCATCGAAATCGCATTACGCCTGATAGAGTTCAACGCAGAAAAGATCTATTTCCGTCGTCAAAGGAAAATCTAATTTACAATGTCTGCCTAAAATGCTGGGCGAGGCATAAATACGTTGAGTATTTTCATCGCGGCCGATGAGAAAAGATTTCCTTACTTAGGAACATTTTGGTGAAACCTTAAAGAAGACAAATGGGCGTCTCATTACCTCCTCCCCATTCGACCCCTCTCTTTTGTTATATGAAATTCTTGACGCGTGACGCTAAGAAACCATATTGGTGTTTTCAATCTAGTCAGGCGTTACCCACCGTCTTAGTTCGTCATAACTTCAAGGGCCTATAAGGGTCGAGCCGAATGTCTTTAAGTACATAATTTGAAAGAACTTTGGATTAAGTTTTTTATTTAAAGACTATTCTTAGAAACGAGAATGAATCAGCCAACCTTTGTAGTGTGTAATTATATCTGAATATTTTACTGTTATTAATAGCAACCGTTTTGAATAAAGCTTTAATGTAAATTAAACGGTGGTCGACATGAATGATTAATATTTATTTCCCGGGGTACAATACTAAATGCGTAACAAAACAAAGCAAAATATAAGGGAAAAAATCTTTGCAAAATAATCATAGTTTATGAAGAAATGTCAAAAATGTCAGTAGCTATACAAAGGGGTGGCACCAAATTGCCCTTCTGTGAAGCCCCATCGGTGGTTATGTCATGATTTTTAACACCTTAAATAAAATAATCTGCGTCACATTTTAGCCTCATAATCTTTGTTTATACAGAGCGTTTTCCTTAAAAAAGGGTGCGACAAAATTTTATATTCCGTTTCAAATGGCTCTTGCCGTAGGATTTGTAATGTTGTCCGGAGTTTTATCTCTTAATGGTTTATCCGCGGAAGTTTCTATACTTCGGCAATGAATGTATCCATTTTAATTTTTGGATTTGCTTCAGACTTAGTTCAGCATTGTGACCGGCTGCGAGAGCATTTAATACCTAGATACCTACGACTTAGTTACTAAGTCGCTTGGCTCTTAGCAACGAGCAGGTGTCTTGAAGTCTGGCTTTCGCCTTGTAGTCAAGTGTCTAAGCGCAGTAAGAACTACTCTAACAAAGATGTCTTCTTAAAAGAACATGTCCTTTAATACAGCGGCAGAAATCTTGGCTATTAATATTAATGACCGGCATTATTATTTCAGTTTTACGTTTCAGGCCTTTTTACGGAACATTTATCAAATGTGGCCTAATTTTAATGTTTTCGTTTTCTGGTGTACGCACTACAGGCACACACCAAGATTGCGAGATATGTGCCGGATGCCTTGCTATGTGATATAGGTATGTGCGATTGTGCGTAGGACTTGCCTCGCCACGAATATGAAGGTAGGTATGGTCAAGAGAATTAATATGTATACACTTTGATACCATGTCACATAAACTTTTTTGACAAATTGGACTGTAAGTCTCACTAAATGTCAAATATGTTAGTGCGACAGAGTCCTATATGTTGTTGATACATTGTATTGCTCATGACTGTACACATATTTAGAGGCGCGCGATTCATGGCGTCGGGGCACATTCCTCTAAATATTTTAATGCACCCTTCATTTAAATGAGAAAGTAAAAATACAAACAATATAATCCGATCGGGATCGGGGTTGGGATTGCCTTAAGGGATTATATCACGTTTAGTCGTTTCTTTCTGGCTAGAAAGCTAGCAAGAAACGACTAAACGTAATTCCTGAACGTCGTCTCATAAGTAATTCTATCAAAACATTTGAATGGGAAGAGCGTCGGCACAAAATATTCTAAGCACGATTTTAATAAAATCCAGTATTCCCGCTATTTGCTTATAGCAACTCATACAGGCGAGTTATTGAGGCACTTGAGTACACAGACTGTAGTAAGACAGTGCATTCTTGGTCTGGAAAGTTTGCTACTTTCGGACAGGGAATGTAGTGCACTAAAATGCTTTTGGGTTTGCTTAAGTGGCAGTTGCTTGTGAGTTTTATGGATTTCTTCGTTTTACTTTTGTTGAGAATTGGCTTTTATTGTTTGTTTTGACGGAAAGAAGGCTGTGACTCCAATACCAAATCTGGCTAGTCTGGTGGTTTGTTGCTCTACAAGTATCTACATGAAATATATAAGTATATATAATATAAGTATATAAATGAACTCACGCTCATGTCCCCTACTATAAAAGTAAGTTTTGATGCGAATTACTCAGACGGATATGTCAGATTTTTTTGAACGCGTTTTATGATTTTTATTCGCTTTCACTCTAGAAAAGAAGCCTTGTGTTTATTGAGTATTTATTTATTTATTAAAAAACATGATATGTGAAGGCGATACGCGTGTTAAAGTTTTTCTGTCAAAGCATAAAATTTACTAAGTGCGGCTTACAAACCAATGGCGTTCGGTCGGTGACGTAGTCTGTAAGCTGCACTAAGTAAATGCTTTGACAGAATAACTTTAAACACGTTAACACATCTATCGCCTTCGCGTTTCACGTTTTTTCAAACCACCTCCCTTGTCCCCCTGGCTATAATTGACTATGTTTTTAGCTTAGTTCGCTACGTGAACAGGATGACAAAACTAAGTTAACGAGACTCCACGGGTCATCTAGAGGTAAATGAACAATCAGATTTCACTTCAGAGACCCATTACTTGACAATCTCGGAACAAAATGCTTAAACGGCTTTGTAATATCTTTTAATCTTGTCCGAGTTACGATACGGTGTAAGCTGTAAATTTTTAGCGGTTTTATTACTATTATATTCTATGTTGGATTGAAATCAAATAGAAAACAAAGGATAGGTTTAGCTGCTTATCTTAAAAAGTAGTCGTGATCCTGTCTGTGTGGATTGCTTTACAAACGGGGAGCTTTAGAGCCTGGTACCGGACTTGCACCAATGAGTTATTTTTATTTTATTTCGTTATTTTATATTATTTTGTACAACAGACAGTCATAATACAGCTTTCGTATGTTACAAAGTAATAAGTGAAAACAATGAGTGCCCACAATTTCAAAATGTATCTGCGGTCTTAAGTTTCACAAGACAGTTGACTCGACTATTATAGACGGCGATACCATATTCGTCACATTCAACTTAGGACTGAAGATAAGTGGCTGCAAGTCATCTTCGGATTATTTAACGCTCAGCTCACTCCATTAAGGATGCATAACATGTGTGAGATGATCTAACAATAAAACTCTTCCATTAAATTCTTTATTGTACGCATTAATATACTTATTAATGGCGACAAAAAATACGTTCAAAAGATGGACTTATCTGTAAAAGAGATATTTCCAGTCAAACCCACATGGTGTGAGAGTTTAATAAAAGTGAAAAGGTACAAAGTGTAGAAAAAAGAAACATTATATACACATAATAATCTGTTTTTACCAAATAATATTTAAGTAGATATCCCATTTTCTCGATTTTCTTATTTCTTGCACCACTCTAAACTCTTCGGCACACCAAAAGCAGGAGCAGATCACAAGCAGTGCGAGGCAGTTCCAGTTTATACACGGGTCTTCGTTACAACCGCATTCATTTGTCATATTTAATTCCCGTACAATATTCTCCGGCAACGCGTTGTGTTTCCGTAATATTTGTCTTTTGAAAACATAATTATAATTTACGCATTAATTTGATGATGTTTACGTGTAAATGCCGCAGCACTACTGCTACTGCTTTTGGTGTGACTTTATACAGTTTCTTGTATTTCAATTACAACATGCGCCACTCCTGCGGTACATTTTTGGTGTGCCAAAGCCTTATAAATGGGCTTACAGAATCGATAGAAAGCAGCTGTGACATTTTGAGATGAAGTTACTTTTGAAATTAAATCTTTGTAAATTGAAATTTATTATTCCTTATTCTACGGTAGAAGACAAAATCAAAAATAATGTCAAAACAAAGAAACTTTGCTCCTATAAAATGTGCACGTATGTATTTATGTTTCTCCCACTCTAAGCTTTTCTAAGTCAGGAATCTAGTTATGAAAGTAATAAGTGAACAAAATATAAACTACAAGCAAAACCTCTTAGTGGAAATACCTGTTATGAATATACATAATACCTTTCTACAACGGGATCCGTTTCAGTGAGAAGACTATTTTTTTTTTTTTTTATTTTAAAATTGTAATGTCTAAATTATAAGAAATCAAAATGTTTTTACGAAAAGCCGCTTACTTCATTTTATTTTAGATTTTTATTTAACATACCAACCAGAAATAAAAGTCTTATATGCTTATCATGGGCCACACATTTTTACCATAATATGTAACAATAAATTTTATTTCCCCTGGTGTTACGAAGATTTGCTCATAGAAAACCTCCTATAATCTAAGAATACCTAATTTATTTTGTAAAATGATTATGGAATTATTTTGCTTACTCATGTTGAGTACTTCCATCCAAGCTATGTTGAAAAGTAACAATAAAAAGTTCACAGACGTCGCGACTGCGTAAGCGAAGTTTGAATCACTTCAACTTTTAGAATTGAATAGTTTTGACAATTGTTAAAATATAAAGGTGAGCACTGACATGAACATTTAGTAACATGAATATTCGCTCTATGTGGGTACGTCACAAATTGAATATTCGTCATGTCAGTCCAGTACTGCGAGCCTGATAACTAGCTCAAAAATTGACTGACAAGAGCATTTTGCTTGATGCGAATATTCATAAAAGTGTTTCTTTAAACGATTACCTATCTGAGAAAACCTTATTAAATTTTATCTTATTTAATAAGGTAATTGTTATTACTTTATCTAATAAGGTAATTGTTTTTACCTTATTTAACATTTAATCACGTATATCGACCAGGTAAAAATTGTTTAGTATGTATAAAATGCGGCAAAATTGAAAAGTAACTACTACAATATTATTTACCAGCACTTCTTTTTTTACGTGACTTATTGTAGATTTGTCCCGCATTCACAACTTGGCCGGATAACACGAGACCGGAACGTGCTATTGCTGAGAAGAAGCAACAAGAATCTCATGGATTGCACTTTACATACTTTTTTATCAATGCCTATTTCCTATCTCTGGTGGCCTGGAGGAAATTACCTACTGCAGAGGAATAAGGCGGCTAATTATGCTGCTATCTTTCTTTACGTTTTATATGTGTATACAATAAAGTTAGTTAAATTTTTTATTTGTTTTTAAAATACAGTCACAAATTCACAATTATGTTCATGCCAGTCGCCACTAAAGGTACGTACAAAGTCACAGGAAAGCAAAAAATGTTTTGACGTAACATAATTCGAACAGAAATAAGCTTTGCAAGAGCCAAGCTTGGCTTATTCTAAGAACAAGCAACCACAAACAATATTAAAGTAATCTTCCGACATAAGGTTAAAAGCTTCAAGATTGTCGTCAGACTGTATAAAATTACAATTTATGAAATACAATAAGTTAAAATACAACACGATAACAGAATATTCGACACGAAATAAAATAATATACGTATTACGAATACTATCACACAACTATTCAGAGTATTTGTAGCCTAGGTTTTGTGAACCCTGGTCAACCCAGGTTAACCCTTACACAGGGTTGATGAGGTTGGTATTCCAACTCATAACCCACACGATAAGAAGAAGAAGGTTTTGTTGATTATAATGGCGCAAAGCAACGGGGGTGTAAAGTACCTAAAGTTTTTACATTAAGAACACAAAATAAATAAATTATTATTATACTTTCGTGTTCTTTTACTTTTTATTATACGATAATGCTGAGTTGGTCATCTTTGATTTCGCTCGCTAACAAGTATAATAAAATATTATCGTAAACACTATGACAAGGTTGTTATTCGTTTAAATATGTTTTAGAAGTCATGGTTGGAATAAACAAGATTGAAATCGGAACTGAAGGCCTGAAATTAAATCTTTTATGCCTTTTTGACGACAAGGCGATTGTTAGGGTTCCGTAGCTAAATGGCAAAAACTGGGAATCCATAAGGACGGTCGGACAGACAGACATGACAGACATGACATTCGTCATTCGTCATGTCTGTCTGTCCGACCGTCTGTCCGTCCGTATTTCACAGCCACTTTTTTTTTTATTTAACGACACAGCACAGTGCATAATCAATTAAATCATATGGAACTGACATTTGACATTGTCATCCCATAGTGTACAATAATAATAATAATACGCAATACATAAATTTTATTCGGCCGGGGCCTTTGGCGGCTCAATAGTAATCCTGACTCCAGAGTCAGGAACAACCCTGAGGTTGATGAGGTTGGTACCCCCACCTCACAACCCACACGATAGAAGAAGATTCCGCCGGTCGAGGTATAATTTTATTCGAATAAAATCGCGGCAAATCAAAATCAAGTTAAATAAACGAGAACAACTTAGAAACAACAAAGTTTGATTTAGTCATATCTTTTAAACAAAGCAATTGTAATATTTTATGAGTTGGTAAGTAGGTACCCTGAACCCGGTACCCGGAATTGCTATTAGATGATGGTAAGTGTATCTTTGAAGTTTGAGCTCACATGGATAAGTAGAAACCTCGGTTTATCAAAGTTCAATCACCCATTCTCCTTTAAAGCGAATTGAGAAAATTGAACAGAAAATTCATTATCTTCATGAAAGGAAAAGTTTCTTCAAAGGATATTAATTTAATAATTCTAAGTTAATGTACCACGCACCCACGCAGTAATTAGATTATTTTATAGATTTTTTTTTTATTATGCAACCGTAAGGAGTGTGACGTATTTTTGAAAAAGTTCTTTGTGCTTTTGATAGAATAGAGTAGAACTCTCCGCTCCGCACTAATTTGTATGTGGTATCGAGCTAGATTTACCTCACCCCCTCTGGGGTCATACTTTAGTCTAAATGCCCGTAAGCGGCAAAGGAGCAAGGGGGGCTCGCTCAGATTATCTGTCTCGCTCACACTTACGTGGTAAAGTGGCACCACCGGTAAGAATGAGATTTGTGTGATGATGGTCTAACACCGTCCCAAACTTAACTTGTTTTAGTATGTTAAATTTTGTATTTTGAAGTGAGTGATTGGTAAAAGAGACCATAAAAACTGTACAAAGGATTTATTTATAATTCAGATATTTTTTGAATCGCCACCAATGGGATTTAAATATAGCTGACGAGGAGTGTACACATACTATACACCTCTACTATACTATTGGTGATACAGGCATAATGCTAATTTCCCCTCTAGGTATATTGTTTCTTAAAATAAACACACTCTTGAGCAGTAAACGCACTCAATTGAGCAAAATAATAATATGATCTTTCCGAAGTTACTAGTCTGGAAAAAAACGTGAAACTAAAAGCCTTGGCGCAAAGAAAATTAGATGAAAAATACCTTTGTGAAGTTTGAGTAGGTACATTTTGCAAAATGCTATCTTATTTGTTCTTTACGTGAACTCATTATTTTATTCTGAGACACAACAACACACACACAGACAGAGACACAAAAAATATATTAGAAAACGTTCAGGGGCCGTAGCCAAGTTGAAAATGATTCTGACAATCGACAGTGACAGTGAAAAAATATGTGGGATATAAAATTAAAAAAGATATTTATTCCTTTTGATTCCTTTATTTTCCAAAAACACCCATTTACATTCCGACCACCATCCAATCATAGACAAAACCTTATATTTTTTTAAACTCCCTTCCGTACCACTAATTAACCATCCTCCATTAACTGCCTTATTTCATACCATAAACAACCAAATCCCGATTCATTATCTATATTCATAGTGTTATCTCTTATTTTCTACTCACTTTTCTACGAATATATGGGATTGCCATGTCACTTTATGTCACCTTAATTCAATCCCATACATTTTTATCACTGTCACTGTTGATTGTCACAATCGTTTGCAGTTTGGCTAAGGCCCTAAGCTGCTAGATATCGCGGAATGTGGTCAGAACTAATAGAAAGATTAGAATACATTGGAGACTATTCGCCTGTTATACCTACATTTGATCATACTCATATCAAAGATCCAGTTTAGGATGAGGAAGGCACGGGATTTAGCGATTCTGATCAGTGAAAACAATGCAGTATACTTATTTGACGTATTAAAAACCGGAAATGGAGATTTGAACTACGTTTGTCTAGGGGACAAACCACGGAGTAGAAGAAAGAGGTTGGAAGGGCCAATTGAGCGCGAAACGCGCGCCATACAAGTATGAGCAAATATTTCATACTTCAACTTTGCACTCTACTCGTCCGCAAACTTTACGACGCATGGACCTCCACGATAGTATACTAGAAGGTCGTCTTGCTGCAGGGCAAATACGAGAGTAATGATACATTTGCAGCCTATCACATAAAATATAATAGCGGCAAATTGGCTATGGAATTTGAGAAGCAGTGGAGCTATCGTATTTATCTGTTTGCAGGACTTGTTTTCATACAAAATGCGCATTAGGGTTTTTACAACTTCTTTCTTCTTAATAATGTTCTTGTCAAAAGCGCCTGTCAGTTGTCTTCTGGCAATGTGTATCTAACTCTGCCATTACAATACGTGTGTGCGTTTTATGTATGTAAGGAAACAATTAACCTTAAATATAAAAGAGCTTCAATCCGCAGGGAACTCTGCACGGAAAGGCTTTCAATACTCCCGTTTTTCAGGACCCCGATATCGGCCCCGCAGGCGTGAGTAACATTTCTTTCATTCAACTCTTATCACTATTGGCCCGCCCGCTAAATCCCTCAGACGTCACCCTTAGCCGAAGTTCCCTTCCAAGTCGGCACCTGTTGTCTTAAATTTATTGTATACTGGATGAAAACCCTCAGCGCTCCCCATTAGTTCGACCAAGATAATGCTATCTGCGGCAATCCTAAAATATGTCCCATTTAAAAAATACTCCTGTTTTATAATGCTGCCTATTAAACAGCCGACGAAAAATTCGTTCTAAATCCGTTATTTACATCAACATAATAACACGAAAACGGGGAGATCATTGTTATATAGCACGTACTGTGTTAAAAAAGGGCTAACTTAATTACGAGGCGTTCACATAAAATTAATTCCTCGCTCCTTTACACGGGGTAGAGTAAATTTAATTATATTTGAAAGGGATGTTTTGGAGTGTTTGTTTGGTTTGTGTAGGATATTATGTGGTATCGTGTCCTCTCTGTATCGTTGTTTTGTTTCTTCATTCGATTGGGACTACTGGATACGCTCAGCTTATATCATAAATTCATATATGAAAACTAGCCAAGTCGGACCTTAGGCTACAATGTAATGTTAAGTTATAAGAAGAAATTATATTTAATGTTGTTATAAATAAATTTCAGGACTGACCATTGAACTTGGCACCCATTTAGATCTCACTTCTTTTGTCGTTGAAGTCAATAACCAAGATTAGATTAGATTAGATTCATTTATTTCACATTTAGTTATACAACACATTTTAGACACAATATATATTTTTATTACAACATTTATATTTTTGATGGGATTAGAATCACTTTGTGCATGTTGTAAAATCGGGCAGTGGGATCGTATTTCTAACCCAATATTATTATTATCTATTTCCCTACTACCTGTCACCTCACGGTTCAACATGTCCATCTGAAATTCGTATTAAAAGTGGCTTTAAGTTGTCTTCTTGCTACGTCTGTCTAGGTGGGTCATTAGGGATGAGAGAAGAACAGGCATTTCAGTAACTTCGTTAAATATTCAAACACCAAGCTTTTCATAGGTTAGGAATAGCTCACTGAAATCAAATATCTGATGCGCAATACACGCTAAAGCAGCCGACCCGCCGACACAGCCCGCCGACACAACTCGGAGGCTTGTATGAAAATAATTATGTCGGCAACCCCATGGTATAAGAAGACCAGGGGGGTTAAAATGGCCACATAGAAGCAATTGATATAAGAAAGCAATATTGCAATTTGACATTTGCGATTTAACAAAATGTCAAATAGCAATATGCTCCCCCACGTATGCTCAAAATTGACAGCTAGCATTTCAAGGTTAGTCCAGCTGACGTCATCCGACCCTGCGTTGCCATTTCGTAAAAAACTACCAATCTTTTTAATTTACTTTTCCTTTGGCAAGGAAATTTTGAACTTTTAGTAAAAGATTTACGTAGAGCGAAGTGGAAGAGAAGTACGAAGAAGGCAGACCCCACCATCAGATGGGAATAATAAATGCCAAGGAGAGAGAGAGAGTAAAAGATTTACGTACAGTTTTAATGATTTTTATATATGTGACAAATAATAGTAATATTTTTTTTGTTATTAATTCACTTAATTATCAATACCTAATTAAACGTACGTCCTTGGAATGTTGGAGATACCAATTGAATGGTAACACTTACGTCATCAATGGGCTAGCAATGGCGGCTTGTCATAGGATTGAGCATAAGTACCTGGTTTTCTTATACCATGGGCAACCCGACGAAATTTTGCCGACTTCTGTGGTATACGTGATCCGTTCTGGCGACACTTTACTTTTCCGACTTACAATGAGTGAAGCAGCCAAGAAGGCTACTGAAAAAAAGTTTCCAACGTATGCCAATACATACCAAATTGTTACCGTGCCTACATCTTATCCGCAAAATGGTTAAGCTAATCAAGGCTAAATTACTTGACTAATGTACTCCACTAAGGTCTGTACTGCTTTCTACGCGTAGTAACCGCAACTAGTACCTAATGGATGCTTTTGGAACTACGATTTGCTAAATAGCAAAGTACATGTCATCATGAATAAATGTATACTTGTATTGAATGTATGGAACTACGTACCTACCTGATGAACTTTCTTGTATTGCCGGCTACTATTTTAAGTACGAGACTAGTCAGAACCTCAGTTCGACCTTAGAACATAATATATTATATTATAAAAGAAGAAAATTAAACTGCCGAGAAACTAATAAACTAATGAAAATGCAAGTTTTGGGCAGAATTCCTGATTTTTTAGTGATGGTAATAGGAAATTAACCCCAAACTTTGCCTTATGTATATAATTGTATACATGATACACCTATATTATATATCTACATAGATTCTGGGTATAAGGTATTTCGGTATTTATAGGTATTACGGCATGAGTTGCGTTTGATTTGACGCTGCTGTGCGTGAAAGCACATTTGTGGTTGTGGTAAAATGGAAACATACCTAATTATTTTATAACAAAGTGACGTTTACCGTATTATTGTATATCGTCGCTTGACAGTGAAAATCACCCGCCTTTTCCAAAAAAATCCTTAAATTAATTTCATTCCGGGTGCAAATTGAGACCATATTTTTTATCTGGATTGTGTCTATTGCAACGTTTTGTTAACAAAATCGCATTCGAATGTAATTCTTTAAAAAGGCGCTTGCGTGGTTTTCGCTGTTGTTGATAACAACTAGCCGTAATGTAAAACGGCGGATTATACAATCTGACTGCTATATCTACATTATACATAGTCGAATCGCTGTGAGTAGAACCAGTTTTGGTAACTGCGAAGTTAAAAAGGTCACATTGAAACAATAATGTTCTTCTTCTTTAGCTAGCTAGCTAGCTAGCTTCAGCTTCTATAGCTATATTGCTTACTTTAGATGAATTGTTTCAATGTAGCCTTTTTAACCTTTCTGGTGTAGATAATTCATGGTAAACTCTATTAAGCTAATGTTACCAATACATGAGACAAAAGACGTTAAGCAGTCAAATGCACAGTCAAACGCAATATTTTTCTATGTTTCTTCTTTTCTCCGCGTTTTGTAAATATAGTAAATTATTTGTACTAGCTTAATAATAAATATACTAGCTTAATAGATCTGACTATGGCAGAGTTTCTCGCTTCAGGTAAAGTTATGCCGCCGAGCGAAGTGGTGTTCCGAACACTAGTAATTCCTAGAGAAGCAATTCTGTGAGTCCGAGCAGTTATAATACCTACTAAAACCTCGTACTGTTGAGAGTGCATGAAATGAAAAGATCAAGAAAGCAAATTTAATATTGAACGAAAACTGTCATTTTTTTTTAAAATACAACAGTACCTGACAAGTATATTTAAAAAACAAAACTTAGGACGACCAAGGCGGCCATCGTGCTTAATTCGTATAAAAGATATTTAGCCATAATATGTACCTATTTATCATTGAAAATATTTATTGTCTTAATCAGAAATATAATTAATGTTTCAGATAAACTCTATTTACAGTTCGAATGTTAAGTTTATTTGTATGAGCTCTTAAAGATATATCATGAAGAGAAAAATAATAAGTACGTGCGATGTAGACAGTAAACTTTTGTATTAAATACCTAGTATTTTATTGTACTTACTAAGCAAACGAGAGAAATTAAGTGAGTAAATGAGTGAGTGACAAAGAACGCCTATACCTAGCAGTAGGATACAGGCTGAGAGATAGAAGTAAATAAATCTTATGAAGCGTCTACAAAATAATATTCTATATTGCGACCGCATCACAGGAAATAAAATTATCTCTTTTGACTCTTTACTCCTTCATCTTTGCTAAGCTTACCTTTCAAAAGTATTAACAATTTGTTACGTTTTGTCGTATGTAATATACCTATTCAAACCACAATTCGCTATATTACTCTGCGGTTTAATATCAACTAGAGCTTTGTTCTTATTACCGAGTCATGCGTTGACAACGAACGAAAGGGTACTTGTCTTTTTTCTGCGTTGTCACTAAATGTGATAAAGAACAACATTTCATTGAGCTCACAACTATTTTGCAAGTTGGATTGAGTACCAACATTTCACCTGAGTTTTTCTATTCTTCGTCATAACGTGTGGGTTGTCAGGTAGAATACCAACCTCATCAACCTGGTGTCAGGGTTATTACTGAGCCGCCAAAGGCGCCTGACATGGCTCATGTCACGACTACATACTTACATCAGTAAGTTGTAACCGGGACTCAACGGCTTAACGTGCCTTCCGAAGCACGGATCATCTTACTTTCGGACAATCAGGTGATCAGCCTGTAATGTCCTAACCAAACTAGGGATCATAAAGTGATTTTTGTGATATTTCCGGGACCGGGACTCGAACCCGGGGCCTCCGGATCGGGATCCCAACGCTCAACCTCCGGACCACGGAGGCCGTAGTTTTTCTATTAGATATGATACGAGTAGGTGATGAGCCGCATCGCCAATTATAATGACTCAACGAATGTTAATTGTGATAAAGAACATTGGTCTGCTTATAGATGTCCCGTTGTTGGGCACAGGGGTGAATTTCAACAAGTCTCATTTTTTTATCATTTCGGTGAGATTTTTTATTTTAATACTTTTCTTCACATATTTGACGACAAATAAAACTTTAACCTATTTTGAATTATGTGCGTGAGTGGGCATCAAATACGATCGAAACTTACTGAGATATTTAAAATTGAATTTTTATGAGTCCACTGAAATGATAAGTACCCACTGAAATGATATAAATGTACACTGAAATGATAATGAGTCCACTGAAATGAAATTAACCCACGGAAATGATACAGTCAAGAAAAATTGTGCTGCTTAGCTAGGGTTCCGTACAAAGTGAAATTCGATTTATACATAAATAGCCTATATACGTCCCACTGCTGGGCACAGGCCAACTCTCAATTAACCGGGGAGGGGGGGGGAGGCTATGTAGCATATTCCATCACGCTGCTCCACTGCGGGTTGGTAGAAATCGATTTATACATTCTTAGATAAATAGTTCAATACTTACTAAATAAAAAATAGTTTAATACTATTTACTAATAGTAATAGATTGTTCTTCGTTTCTTTCATCGAGCAATAAAAAATGCATTTAGATGTTGTCAATATGTGGAGCCGTGGTAGCCTAGTTGGTAGAACGCTTGCCTCTCACTTTGAGGTCGCAGGTTCGAATCCAGCACAGGCCTAAACCAGTGTTTGTCGAATTTATTTTCAAATTCATGTTTAGATCAGAAATGATTGTCACATGCTCAGCGGTGAAGAAAAACTTGTGAGAAAACCCACATTCCCGAAAATTCCATTTTCGGAGGTATGTGACCTAATGTGTATTGGGCTGGTTTCCCCTTCGTGGGTTGGAAGGTGAGACAGGCAGTCGCTTCTGTAAAATACTGGACCTGTCAAATCTTCAAGTTAGGTAAGCGGACCCTGTGAAAAATCGGGATAATGCTAGGGGGATGATGCTTATTGTCAATATGTCTTTTTTGTGGCTATTGTCATTGCTTCTTTATTACTTAACTATATTTTTTTTAAATAATATAGGTTCACGTAGGACCACAATCTCACCTGATGGTAAATGACGATGTGGTCTAGGGTGGATCACACTTACCTAGCAAATGCCTATTCACCCTAGTCATGAAGTCTCCTAGATTATAACGAGTTGGAAGTTATATCCATACCCAAGAGCTCGAGATGGTTGGTAATTCACTTCGGAAAGTCCCAATCAGGAGGAAAGGACTCCGTTTTGCGGTGAACAGATACGCCTGGGTCATGGAAGCGTTGAGTCCAACTAACTTGTTGTCACCCCAGTCTGAGACGGACTTAAGGGGCAGTTTCACACGATTCACAAGATCCTCTCTGAGGGCACTATCATCTCTGGTGCTTACGCGTGCATTGGACATGTATCTCTCCGTCACTGTGCTATCGTCTGCATGCCTAAAGATACCGGACATAATCAGCACATCATTGATAGAAAAAACGTGGCGGAGAGAACAGATCCCTGAGGGAGTCCGGCATTAATAGCATGTAGATCAGACAAGCACCCATCAACTACTACCCGAATCAATCTATCCCTATCTATCCAATTACATAGGCTAGAAGGGATCCTGAATATATCAAGGGACACAATAAGATCCTCGCCTTGATTCTAGATTGCCTCACTCCATAAGCGTGTAGCATACACAAGAAGAACATCAGTTGACCTATCTCTGAGTAAATTGTTGGCTTCAAGGTACGCCAGGAGGCGGTTGTTCAGGATTAGCGGCGGTTGTACCGAGATGGGGCGGTAGTTAGCAGGGTTGGTACGAGTGCCTTTTTTGGGCATACACTGCACATTGGCAAGGTTCCATGGTTTCGGGAATTGTCCTGAACCCAGAGAGAGTAGGTAGAGGCGTGTCAGTAGGAGACTATTCAGGTGCACAGTTCCGCAGTACTATTGATGGGATATCATCAGGACTACTGACCTTATTCACGTCTAGAGTGCGAAGCATTTTTATACGGCAGAAGTTTGCTTCGACTGATTTGACTAGCGGCTAAAAGGTTTTACTACCAGCTCAGTCAGTTTGGCATCAATTTGGCCAATATTGTCGAAACGTGCCCTGCGCATTGTCTTCTTGCAAGACTTTGCAGCGGTATTCAGGGAATTTTTCAGAGCCCGCATGTTAGGAGGCATATTAGAGCTTCTGCACTAGCATACTCCGCGATGTACCATGAGCGAGCCTTATCGTCAGATGATATGTCAGAAAATGGGATAGATTATTCCATTGCCTGACAACTAATAATAAATAATAATCTATAATAATCTCCGCAGCTCGTCGAGTCTTCTGAAGAAAAGCAAACCTCACGCCAAGGATAGGATGCGAAGAAGTGCCGCATCTCATCCCAATCTGCTAGCGTGTGTCACCATATTTGCCTCGATCCTCTGGGGCTAGAATCAGGTGGGGAATAGACAGACACATATCTCACCAGACAATGGTCGGATGTTCCCAAGGGGGAAGTCACTGATAGAGATTGATATTGGTCCGGATCAGTTATCAGCAAAAGGTCCAAGCAGTTGGCGCTATAGTTAGCAACGTCAGGTATCTTTGTAACGCAATTCACCAGATGTGAGAGATTTTGCCACACATGGCAAAAGCTTGCGCCTCTTTGCCAGCATGGTTGGTCTTCTGGAATGGGAACAACCACTCTTGCTGGTGGGCGTTGGAGTCCCGGAGAAGAACAAGTTGCGCTGAGAGATACCTCCGCCGTGCCAACTCCACTGTCCTACTGAGGTAGGTGAATAACCTGCTTGTCTCAGAGTTACCGCTGTGCGATCGGTAGACACTGGTGTAAACTATTTTATCCAGGCCAGTGTCCAGCAGGATCTAAAGAATGGATAAGTCTGGGTATTCAAGGTTACTGAGAAAAGCAGAAAGAGGAGTTTGATAGAAGGTTATATGACGTTTTCCAATTCCCCGAAATGGTTTTGGAAAACCATGAGATCATCTCGAGGAAAAATAAAATAGCTCCACAGAACTGTTAAAAAGGCCCTTAAAACAATACCTAATTCGAAACTAAAATTTAACACACGGATCTCTAAAACTTAACGGTTTTATCATTTCAGTGTTACTTATCATTCCCATGGACTGTTATTGGCATTTCAGTCCACCGAATCCACCGGAATGATAACACCGAGATGATAAAAAAACAGGTTATTTTTGTATAAACTGTGAATTTAAATAACTATCGAAAAATCGACACTTCTAAAACAAAACAGTACTTGCAGCCGATTTAACACATCAATATGAAATAAATTGAACTAATCTAACACGAGTTATAATGGCTACCGAAATGATTTTTTACTGATTTTTTTTTGTCCCCCTATCACCGAAATGATAAATATCTTTTTTTGGCGGGAAACCATTACACGCTGTGACGGGTATGTTCACGTCTAGCGGTCGAGCCGAACCAATGCGAGGTGTTGGCAAGTAAGGAGGTGTCATAGAAGCAATGTTGACGGAGTTATTCTACCAAAACTTACTGTCCTCTGAAATGATAACTTTTTTTCGGACAAAATTTAACTGCCTGTCAAATGTATGAGAAGGAAGGTAAACAGACAGAAATAGTTTTTGTTGTTAAATTATTTAATAATTTAACGAAATTCTATCAATTTAAATCCTAATAATAGAAAATAATTGTAGAGCAAGACATTTTATAAGCGATAATGGGTTACGGACAAGCTACCGAAATGATAAAATGACACTTTAAAAAATTTTTTAAATGATTTTTTTTGCCAAGGTAGAGGACTACTTACTTTACCCAGAAAAAATATTCAAAATCATTTAGCAGAACTTTGCACTACCGTTCTCAGCCAAGAAAAGTTTTTTTTTCGCTTTTGCAATTCACCCACAGGATTCCATTTAATCAACCTAGTTTGGGCTAGTAACATCCTATTTTCCAGAGATTTCAAGCCGCCCAAAGACTCCCGTCCCGTCTTAGTTAAACAATTATTGACATAAATGTTTACAATAATAATTTCCATACTCCGTTTCCACTTGTCAATTGGATGTAATTACATTAGGTGTCATAAATGTAATCTAAACTAAGCTTTATACCGTAAGCTAATTCCAATTCGCAGAAACCGTTCATCAATTACGTACTCGTACATCTTGACATTTCATTACCAGAGTCAACAAGAATACAATGTCGTTTGCAGCAGTTTACTTTGAGACTGAAGCAAATACGAGTTTGTGTTCCCAGTTATATTTAAGTACTAAGAATAAAACTGAATTTAATTTCAGAGAAATGCTTAATAAATTCTTTTAAAGAGAATTCGTTGAATCCACAGCTTGTTGAATGCATAGTCGAATTTGTTATTGTGGATATCATTTTTGGAAATTTTGCTTTTACTTTATTATCTTAAAATCGATATACTGAGACCTACGTAACGTAGAATTAAAATTTATTTATTGTAGCATAGCATTGTGATATAAATTTAATGTTTTTGGTATAAATCCTGACTGATTTGTTAATTGATTGTATGTTTTCAGCATGTTATTACACTTGTTGAAGAACGCAAAGCATTCTTAAATCTAGCTATGGTCTTATATTCTTAGACGTTAGTATTATAACATAAAATAATGATGACCTTGAACATAAAAGGAATAAATCTTTCGCAAGTAATTCATCATAATGTAAAACCACGTGCGTGAACTTCAAGAAATGTATCCGATATCTTCACAAAAGAAGATTTGGAGCCAAGCCAATTGACGTTACGTCTAGATCCTCCAAAGCACTAGCAAACTATTTTGGCTGAAAGAAAACTGGTGCACAATGTATCTCGGAGGAAAACCTCTATTATCCAGGCTTTATGCTTGTTACGAGATTTCAAAGACGAAACATTGCAGTACCGAAATATTCCATTTAACTTAGCGAAAGAAAGTGGGGCAGTTGAAATTTTCTACTATTATTTTTTTATACTATAAGCACCGTGCAATAAATACACTGGTAATATTCTAGAATGTTCTAAAATGCAACGATAACTATCGTTAATGTGAAACAGTTTCACGTGCAGTTTCTCTCTTTGACGAGAAGTGTTTGAAATGCAAAGAAGCAATTAGTAAACATAGCAGGCGTGAGAGCGCTTCATTTGAACTTTTCTTGCAAAACGTTCGACTAAATTATCCCAGGACGTAGTCTCGATCGGTACTTGCTACTTACTCGGGTATGGATTTTTTATAATTTTTTCGTAGCATCTGCGGTGTTAAATTGAATGATAGAACCAGTGTGATAAGAGAAAGATGTGATATAGGGACTAAGATTGAGAAGGGAATGTTAAGTTGGTTTGGACACGTACAGCCGATGAAGGAGAATAGAATTACGAAAAAGGTATATAAAGCGAAGGTTGCTGGTAAAGCGCAGAGGATGACCTACGGCCACGAGCATTAATATGTATACACTTTGGTACCTTGTCACATTAACTTTTTTGACAAATTGAACTGTAAGTCTCACTAAATGTCAAATATGTTAGTGCGACAGAGTCATAAAGTGGGTACATTATATTGCTCATGACTGTACATGAAGGACGTACATTGATCAAATTGGAGATGTCCTTTTTTCTTTTTTTTATATTCCTATTTTCTGTGTTTTGAGTTCTTTGTGCTCATCATCATCATCATCATCAGCCCATTAACGTCCCCACTGCTGGGGCACGGGCCTTCCCTATGGATGGGAAGGGAGACGGGCCTTAAACCATCACGCGGACCCAGTGCGGATTGATGGTTATTAACCACTGCTAATGCAGCCGGGACCAACGGCTTAACGTGCCTTCCGAAGCACGGTGGAGCTCGAGATGAAAACTTTTTTTTGTGGTCACCCATCCTACGACCGGCCCTTGCGAAAGTTGCTTAACTTCAACAATCGCAGACCGAGCGCGTTTACCGCTGCGCCACCGAGCTCCTCTTCTTTGTGCTCAATAAAGTATTATTTATCTTATGTTTCTTTAGACAATCTCCTCTTGATCAACTGAGAGGTGTGATCATCTCCCTAGCTTCAGTTTATCATTTTCACAGGATTTGTTCACTAACCTTAAGAATTGAAAGGGCCGGTTTTTTAAAAAGCAACGATGCCTTCCTGGCAAGCTTCACGTATGTAATCGACGATTAAACGAGGAATGTCAGTCTCATTTAAGCCTGTGGAATCCTACGTTTCAAAGAAACAAACTGTGATTTGTGTTAAATGATATGACACATCTATATCAGATTTTATCATTGCAATATTACCCTTGGCATCTAATACCCCAGCTCATATTGTTGTTTTGTTTGTAACTAACGATATATCACGCAATTTTAAAATGTCATTTGCAATTTAGACGTGTTGTATGTTAAGCTCCGGTCTATTAAAGGACGCAGATCCAATTTCCAGAAGGTATAGGCTTGTGATACAAAATTGAATTGTTCTAGCGAAATTGCGTCGTTTGTCGTGGTATTGGGACGGAGAACCCACATGTGTTAAGGTCATTAAAGCAGTAATGAAAACTCATCATCTGACTACTCTATATTAACTTTACATACATACAGATTCATATGCTCGTGACACAAGAGCGTGGGCAACACGCTTGTCAGCCCCTGTTCAGATTCACAGGCAATTGTTATTATTACCCGACATTATGTATACTGATGGACATATCCATAAAATAATACGTTACTCCTTGGCATGAGTACACGTATCAAAGCCGTGGTAGCATAGTTGAAAGAAGGCTTGAGTCTTACTGAGGGGTCGTAGGTTCAGGATCCAGCACGTACCTAAACCAATGCTCTTGTGTGTGGAAGAAATGATAATCATGTGCTCATATACCCGAAAAATGTACTTTTGGAGATATGTGACCTATTCGGTAATTCGGCTGGTTTCCTGTTTTGGATGGGAGGTCAGACAGGCAGTCGCCTCTGTGTGAAACTGGACTTGTCAAATGTACAGGTTAGTTAACCAGACCCCGTGAAAACAGAAGTGACGCTAGGGAAATGATGAAAATTACTCACGTTATTTCACGCCCTCCAGAGGGCTTAAAAATACTTAAACTGCGACCCCAAAATTACTCTTAACGTGACCCAAAGTCCCAGTAAGTCTTAATGAATTTGAAGTTAATATTCTTTTCATTCAGTAATGAAATATTGAAGCTCGTTCAAAAGCTTTGCTAATTAATATTAGAGCAGTCCCGACCTCGCAATGATTAAATAAGTCACAATGTTAAGTTATTTGGTAACTCACGTTTTGAAGAAAAGCAATTAACTAATAATTATCAACATCATATTGATGGAATTGATTCTTGAGGCCTAGATATTTTATAATCCAAACCATGTCTATCTGATACATTATTCTATAATAACATACATAGACATGTGAGTCACAAAGCAACTTAAGTTATTTAATCAGAACATTCCGGAGCAATTATAATTACTTTGATTATTGTGGAGCACATACATTAATGTTTTAAAGGGCCTCTACGTGTTGGCCCCACGCACGCCTTCCAAACGTCTGGACTCCATAGTCCTGAGATATGGAAAGAACATTAAAATAATAATAAATAAATAATTTATTTCAGGCTACAAAGGCTCATACAATAAATACCTTAACCTAAATTATTACATACATATATATTATACAAAGACATAAATTATTTTCTAATAAGTTTTAGTGTGACAGCTTGCAACTATACTTGTAATAATAAAGTCTAGATACTGATGAGATCTCAAATTCATAAACGATTTTGAAATGTTAGGTGCGTTAGTTACGACATTGCCCTAGCTTATTAAAACACGATTAAGTAGTATTTCACCCAAGAGTTCATAAGAAAATTTAAATGAAGCACTTATTTAGCCAAACTTGTCTTGTACGTACAGACTCAATTTTCTCCAAGCTTGCAAACAAACTTTGCAACTTTCTTAAGCTAAGTGATTATCGTGAAATAAATTAATATAGATATGGTATATTGAAGGTGTTCTGTTCAACATCAGATAGCAATTGAAAAGTTGGATGAAAACAGCGTAGTTTAGTAGAGTATAAGTTACCACCTGTAATGTTAACTTACTTACACATAAAAGGTTTATTCTAAAGCTTCCATAGTTTAATTCGTAATGGCCTCCGTGGTCTAGCGGTTGAGCGTTGGGCTCACGATCCGTAGGTCCTGAGTTCGAATTCCGGTGGGGACATATCACAAAAATCACTTTGTAATCCCTAGTTTGGTTAGGACATTACAGGCTGATCACCTGATCAACGACATCAGGGTTGACGAGGTTGGTAATCCACCTGACAACCCACATGATAGAAGAACAAGTTTAATCCATGATAGCCCTGGGGCCTTAGCTTAGTTGCAAGCGGTTATATCAACCGCTGCCGATTGATACTGTTAACATAAGGTGACATGTTAGTCCCATAGTGTTGGATAATAGATAATTGATATCATATTGTTTCCATTGTGGCTATAGGGTTGCCCTTATTATATAACATGAGACTTAATCATAGCTGGTGAAGAGTGGGTATACTTTACACTTCTGTTTCACTTATTTATTTTCATTTGGACACTATATCTCGTACCCAATTGTTATATCAACAATAAAACGCCGGAATTAATTAATCCGTTTTTATTATAGAGATAAACATAAAAACGCAGTTGACACTTTTTAAGCGGCAAACGGAAATAGCGAGACAGACAAACACGGAGTGACCGAAAGGTAACACATTTATAATTCGGATACACTAGTCGTGTTTGGTACTTCTAGTAAAGTTCTCTCGATCGTATTTTCGTAGATTCGTAATTATCACGACACGTTCATAACAATACAATACAAAAACGCTTTATTGCACATATAAATAGTAAAAACTGTTACAAAAGTGACAAAAGAAGCACAATTGGCGGCCTTATTGCTAAATGGAAATTTCTTCCAGGCAACCTTAGGGAAGAACTTGCTACATATTGGAGTCGGGGACGGTGCAATACAGATATAAGTCAATAATGCAATATAACTAAAACGATCTACATACAACATAATGATACCATAAACACTTCTTAAAATTTTCACATCACAAACGTTCTGTTCTGAAGATCGCTGTTAGTCCTCTGGTGACTTAGTGGTTCTGTCCACCTAAATTTGTTTTTTTTTTCCAAATCTATCGTATCCCACTGCTGAGTAAAGGCTTCCCCTCTGTTCTTCTACAGCTTCCAACCAGGCAAACGTTTCAGCAGTCATCATTTAAACCCACTCTCTACTGCGACGTCCACCTCGAACCCATTAAACCCATTCTTTTTACTTTGCAATTTAAAACGAGTTTTTTAACTATAAACTCAAAATTTACAATTGCAAGTAATATTCAATGTAGTTATAACCAAAATACGACCACCAACCGAACATTAAACACGGCAAATCGAACGATTTATAAACGAACCTTTATTTTCCATCATTCTTTTGAAATGCAAAATACAATGTATCAAAGGCAGTATATCAATTGAACCACGACATAACTCAGATGTAGTCAGAATCGAAGTGAACATCATATTTCATCTCCGAATTTTATTTCATTTTGAATTGTACCGACAATATGTCGGTTTGAAACCGCTTTGTAACGAAGGTTTAAAATATCTGATAGATGAATTAAGCGCAGTCAGAGATTATAAGTAGGTATTTAAAAAAGCAATATTTATTGACAAAAGTTGGTAGGTAATCGAGTTAATAGTTGTCTAGTTATGTCTCCATACTGATAGCATTCCTACATTTTTTTTAAATGTTTTCCTGTTTTTTGTAAATATATGCAAAGGTTTTTTCATTGTTTTTCCCTCACTCTTATTTATTTTCACATATTTTAGTAAAACGACACGTGTTTAAATTATATATTAACTTTTTACAATGTCGTATTCGTGTTTATTTTTCCCCTGTGTCAAGCTTCATTGAAATCGGATCGGTTTTATGCGGTCAGGAAATTGGAATTTCTCTTTCTGACAAAGCGGGTCACATTACTGCAAAGAAAGTAGTGGCGTATACATTATAAATAACATAGAATACTATATAGGCTATAAATTCCGATCTACTGCTAGGCAGTCTGCCCCTCAATCAACTGGATAGTAGGGAGGGTACTTCCGTACGTCCCTCCAACACTTCTATGTGGATGAAGTGACGAATTTCTCTTTGAAATCATCATAAGATGTCATGATAGAGATACAATATACATGAGGTAAAAAGGCCACATAGATACTATTCACCTAAAAGCAATATTGCGATTTGACATTTTCGCATATAAAAGTATGTGCGTAATGACAAGAAATGTCGAAAAGCAATATTGCTTTTTTCGATGAATTGCTTTATTATCGCCTTTTAACCCTACGGGAGTTTATAAATGCATCTCTTAGATACTAATAAATTAAAATAAAATGTCATCTTATTGCTATTATTTTTATTCTTGTTTTTCTATTTTCAGCCAGCACACGTATTAGGTTCTAAGTAAGTTGTTTATTCTTCTACTTTTGAAAAGTCTCTAATAACATCAGGAATATAATAAATGTCTTTATAATCCATACACAAGTTAAAAAATATTATATTTCTGGAAGCTTTCAACGCTCTGGACTAAACTGTTTACTAGTAAGTAAGAAAAGAAACTAAATGATATGTAACTTAATTTGCATAGAAAGGAGTAGTGTCAACCTACAAGTTTCAAAGCTAGGAACCAACTCTGACGGTCTCCCAAAAACTCGTAGCACATAAATAGAAGTTAACACTTAAGAGGAAAGTAGCTAAAGTGCCAACTTCGGGCGTTTGCATTTGACCCGGGAAAAATCCCGGATCTTTCCTATCCCCAGGGAGATGCCGTAAAGGATTGGCGAGCAATAGTTTCCAGTTTCCATGCAACTGTAGTTTTGTAAATATCGCGGATTTAGAGGTTTCTATTGCGAAATTCAGGTTAGTATTTGAATCCGGTTAACGCTTTCGAAACGGATTCCCAGCTTTAAAAGGGTTGAAATGGATTTAAAGCATTTGAGTCCAAGAGTTTTTAAAGTGGGGATTTATATTACAGGCAATGGATTTACAAGTTAAAAAGAAAATTAAAAATTGTAACAAGTAATGTTCTAGTATGTAGTATTTTTTTGCCTGGGCCTACAGGGTGATTAAAGAAAGACAGTCATTACCTTTAGTAATTTTAATTTCTTAGCCTTAAAATAAATTGAGGATCGATATCCCCAATGATGGTGCTTACCATGCCACGTCTCCCTATTAGATTAGTTGAGCACTTTTTAGGGTTCCGTAGCCAAATGACAAAAACGGGATCCTTATGGATTCGTCATGTCTGTCCGTCCGTCCGTCTGTCCGTCCGTATGTCACTGCCAGTTTTCCGAAACTATAAGAGCTATACTGTTAAAACTTGGTAAGTAAACTTGGTAAGTAGATGTATTCTGTAAACCGTATTAACGTTTTCACACATGAATAGAAAAAAAACAATAAATTTTGGGGGTTGCCCATAGTTTCATTTCTAAAACTCAAAAAAACCCATACGTGGGGTATTTATGGATAGATCTTCAAAAATGATATTGAGGTTATTAATATCATTTTTTTTCTAAACTGAATAGTTTGCGCGAGAGATTATTCCAAAGTGGTAAAACGTGTCCCCCTACCCCTGTAACTTCTAAAATAAGAGAATTATAAAACTAAAAAAAATATATGATATACATTACCATGCAATCTTCCACTGAAATTTGGTTTGAATGAGATTTATTAAGTACTCTTTTTATTCCGTCGTAAACCGCAATTTACCTTTCATTATATTACTTGCTGCTACGGAACTCTGCATGGACGAGTCTGACTCGTACTTGGCCACTTTTTTTAAACTAAAGTGGTCGAACTCCATAACAAAAAAGGCTAAAACACTAATAGATTCACAAAGTAAACTTTACTATGGAAATTTTATAGAGAGGCAGTAAAAGCGCGTTGTTTACACTAGTTTAATGGTTGTAAATATTTGTACAACTACTTGTATATTGCTTTATATTTCCAAATATTTTTTACCATCCTAAAAGCCCTCAAGCGCTATTTTTATTAGGGATTCCCTGTGTACAACAACATAGTAAAAGGCTACATATTTACATATTTTTAGTAATGCTAGTAATATTACTCAATACTCCACTGGAATTCCACTGGAAGAGGATAAATGTTTGCACATCCCAATTTTTCCGGAGATTATTTGTTCATTAAAGATACCTAATCCGACTTACACTATTTATTTCAGTCAGTAGGAACTTAACGGATCGTTTCTTATTCAAAACATCTATTAAATATACATCTAACATTATATTTTTTTACTAAAAAATACTGTAACCGATCCTGAAAACGCCTAGGCTGTGATTAACGAAACGATTAATGAAATTGCTGGAAACGAAGAAGGGTCTAAATGGAAACAATAGACTCTGCCATTAGTAGACTGACCTTGGTCTCTTGATTAGTTCTCTACGTCTTGTCTTACAGATAGACGGAGAGAAAAATATTTACGTCGATAGAAGACAACTTGAAGTTACTTTCATTGGTGTTTTAAGTTATATATATAGTTATAATTATTATCCATCATGTCAAACACACGTGTTAAGCCGTTGGTCTCAACTACGTAGTCATTAATGAACCATACGTCTTTGGCGGGTCAATAATAATGCTGATAAGGTAAGGTTGGTCTGTTATCACTACCTAAACTAAGGAATAAGGAAAGAAGGATTTTAACGAGGTCAATCATAGAGTGCTCAAAGGGTTGTTATACACCAACAGCCTGATACACCCCACTGCTGGGTACAGAACTTCCTTCGTCAATGGGATGAGTAGAGACTTACCTACAACGCGTACTCACAATATTTCAATCGCTCTATTTTGTGTAAAGAATTATGTCCTAAAGGTTCCATACTTTTAAACTGATACGTAATAGTTATTACGTGCCAAAAGTCGGGTGTGACTATTCAAAGCTGACTGCTGAAAAAACAAGAGTATAAATTGCGATAGCCCGTTCATTGTGCCAAATATTGTTTCCGAATAAACAAGACGTTTGTAAAGCACCTACACAGCATGATCCTTTATGTGGCAAAATCAGGGGGTTGTAAAGACACCGGCTCACCACGGCCTGCCCGGAGGCTAGGCCGGCGGCAAAGCTGCCAGCATTGTGTAGGCGTGAAAGTACGTCTAGCACAAATACATATTTGATAGATCTTTGGAGTGGCGCAAAACATGTTGGTGCTTATGCTGTAACACAAAATCTTTTAAATTAAAAATCAATTGCAGTGCGTTCGTTTCGCAAAAACTCGAAAGACGTATTAGATGGTAGTTTGTACACGTACGATAAGGTGCAAAAGTCCAATCAGTGTCTTGCAATGTAATAAATTAACTGGTTGCACTTAAGACTTCCTGGTTACATGCCGTTTCTGTAATAGACCAAAAATATCTGCATAAATTTTATGATTATGACAACTAAAGGTCCATTATTTCACCAATGTTATTACGAATAATTCGCTGGGCTCACCATCTACATTTTTTCTCTTTGATTGTACAATTTGAATGAGGTTCCTATGGGTCTTAACCATCTGCTTTAGTCTCTGAATTATCCCCGAAAAGTAGCGAAAGACGTCTAGATCCGCTAAATATGAAATAATTATGATACAGTGATAGCATAAATGTGATACAGCTTACCACACAAAAAGGAAAGGAGAAAAGTATTGAGAGTTATTGAGGACAGAAGAGGCAAGATGATTGGACACTTAGTAACACACGGAAACAAAAAAAAAACATCATAGAAAGAAAATTAGAAAGAAAGAGAGGAAGGGGTAGACCAAGAGGAGCTTACATGGAACACATTAAAGTGAAGGCGAACGTCGTGTCTTATAACCAAGTCAAAGAATTGGCCTTTGATAGATAAGAATGGCGAATGCTATACCGACAAGAGCGTGGCTCTTGAATAATAAACGATAATAGCTTATCAACCCATAGCCTATAAAAAAGCCCATCTTGTTAAACTATTCCTATTACGTCAACCAAATAATGATCATTTTTTTTTTATTATATCTACTCTTGTCTCTAACCATTCATATGGCCTATTCAAAATTACTTCATTCGCAAGTTATATTAAATCTACTTAGCAGATAAAGTTTCAAGCCATCAAAGTACTCGCAAACTTGTTAATGTTGGATTTCTGGACTTAACATTCAATTTACACAGAGCCTTTTCTTATCTTAGCCATTTATCTAATGGCGCCTGTTAATTCAACGTTCAAGTCAGTTTACAACCGAGATAACGCTTTTACTCTTATGTCTTTAATACACTTACTATTACGCACTGCTTACTTAATTTACTTTTATTCTTACTACGTTTTAATATCATTTGATAGTGAAAAAATATGTTGACGGGAATAATCTAAAACAGAAGTTTTAAGGTACTGGTGAAAACGAAACCAAGTTATTTATGTAATTTGGAGAAAAGTAATGTGGCTAGGTAGTAAAAAAAATACGTTTTTTTTTGCAGCTGAAAGAACCATAATATGCGTTTGACAGGCAAACACGTGTTTAACGGGTTACACGAAAGTTTTGCGAGTTTTCCATTTTACTAAATAATTTTAAATATCCTTGTCTCAAAATATTATTTGTGTTCTCTTAGATATTCAAATTGACTACTTATTAAAAGAAGTATCTGCTAGATTGGTGGTCAACTGGTCACCCACTTCCTTTCATCACCTCAGCATCTGTTGGTATAGTTTAATAATCCTAGTGAGATACATAATCAAAGCTAATATTGTCAGGCTTAGTGCATATGGAGTAATAGTGATATCAACCGACCGTGGATGTCTGATTGTGTATGTAAATCACTGTTGAGACTAATTGTACTAGTTAATCTGAAGGCGAACTGTTTACTACGAAATCAAGGCTTCAAAAACATTATACTAATCACTAGACGAGATGAGAAGATAGTAGACCTCTTAAACAGGAAGAAAATATTCTTATTAATATTTTTATTTGTTTGTATTAATGTAATTAATCGTATATACAGGGTGTTAGTCGATTCCCGATGGGGACATGGTCGAAATCACTTTGTGAGACTGTCCTTTGTTTGGTAAGGACTCTTCAGGCTTGAATCACCTGATTGTCCGAAAAAGTAAGATGATTCCGTGCTTCGGAGGGCACGTTAAGCCGTTGGTCCCGGCTATTAGCCGTAAAAACACCTCCACCAATCCGCATTGGAGCAGCGTGGTGGAGTATGCTCCATACCCCCTCCGGTTGATTGAGGGGAGGCCTGTGCCCAGCAGTGGGACGTATATAGGCTGTTGATGATGATGATGATACAGGGTCACATCGTAACGAATACTGAGGAAGATGATTCAGCTCATGATTCTGAGTTAATATCCTGGAATTTTCCGTTGCAATATATATGAAATTTTTAGTTTTCTTTTTCAATTATTTTTAATTCTATACTTTTGCGATTGAAAATTCCTCATGATATTATCTCAGAATAATGGTGGAAAGTACACCGTAACGAAAACCAAGAGGGATAATATTCAGGGCATGATTACGAGTTGATATCAAATGAAATTTCCTACTGAAAATTTCATGAAAGTGTTAGTGTTGTTATTTCATTATTTTCAGTTTCATACTTTTGCGACGGCAAATTCCATTGATATCAAGTCACAATCATAGTTTGAATCATCCCTCAATGTTTTCGTTACGATGGCACTACCACCTGTATACGTAATGTGCGTTTTGACTTTTTCAATATATCCATATTGACACACATCACATCAGTGTGAACTGTCTGAAATAAATTATTGAATTTGATTTTGAATATTTTGGCTATCGCATTGGTCTGCAATTATTTTTATTTTATTTATTTATGTTTATTAAGAAACAAACGGTCATTTACATGAAAGTGTTACATTATGGTAATTGGCTTAGACCTATAGTTTCCTTAAATAGCAATTATAGAGTAACATGGGCCTCCGCGGTTCTGAAATATATTATATCAAAAATAATGATTTCGTACTTTATAATAAATAATTTGATCTTTGTTTACTTTACCGAATTCCTAGAAGGAAGGATATACTTCCTTCCTTCCAGTCCCCTTACGATATTATTTGATTTGCATATCGTATATTATCTCTTAAACGACCAATGTTGTTCCTTAATTTTATTTTAATTAAATAAGATTTGTTCACGTTGAAGTACGATTACTTACATGGAACGCATCGCTGTTTAGAATCAAGAAATAATTCCACTAACGCTATGGAATTTCTCTCGTCACTGGTTTAGGACGTTGGCATGCATGCTACGGAGTCTGGTACCAATTTAATTTATTCGAGTTGTGCGGGTACTACACATGACAAGTTTGAGGTGATTTCCAAATGAATCCCTTTGTTACGCTTCAACGCCGTAATTGGTCCCGCCAGAATCGGGACGCGAGGAAGCTGATTAAAAAGTGTTCACCAAACCGGAAATCCAAGTGAATTACCTACTCGAAGACACAATATTGCAAGTGTTTTTTAAATGACCTAATATTTTCATGACACGTTTAACGCTTGCTTTTATACACTTTTATACACTTACTACTACGCACTACTTACTTTACTACTTTGAAAAAATATGTTGATGAGAAAAGTTTAAAATAAAATTTTTAAGCTGGTGAAGTCGAAACCAAGTTATTTATGTAATTTGGAGAATAGTAATTTGTGGCAAGGCAGTTCACCAAACCGAAAATCCAAGTAAATTGGTCAAAGACACAATATGGCAAGTTTTTTTTTTTAAATCACACAATATTTTCATGACACATCTAGCCCAATGAGGCGAATGAAAGAAGAGTGTGGTGATTGTCTCAATTTCCACTTTGTGTTTTCTTTATATATCTCAAATAGCATTCACTACATAGCTGGATAAACAAAACTTTCATGTAGATAAAAAATGCCTTTAATGAAGTGAATAATGTAAAAATGGTGAGAAAATATTTTCCGATACATGGACGTGGATTCGATAAAAAAGTAACCATTTTTTTTTTTAGGTTATGTGAGCGGACACCGAAATAAATGCGAGGGAAATAAAACTAGTAGAAGTAAAAAAAAATATAGATCTTTCGTGACAATTTTTAACCGATTATTTCCGCTTAAAGGCATTCACTTTAAGGATAAAGTCATAAATGAATGTCAAGGGGGAACTAAATCGGATCGTAAGTGAAGTCTTTTGATCACATGTAACAACGCCGCCATTATGTTGGTACGAAAATTCTTGGTGCAACAGAAGGTACAAGTTTAAATGAGTTCAACCGAGTCAGACTTAAGAAGAAATTCTTTAATTTACTTTCTGTTGAAAGAGTTAGAACGACTTTGTTCTTTATAAAGTCGTTTGTGGAATATCGGTCACGATTTCGAGACGAAATCTGTTTCGTGAACACGGTCTCGCGGCTTTAAGGATTGGATTTCTCTTGCAGTGTCTGAGTGTATCTGTTGCAGGTTTCCCTGTTTTAGTATGCTAAAGTAAAGCGGAATTATATTGCGTGAATATAAATTCTGTGTAATATTCGGAGTATAAATTTGTGTAATTTTCAAATAACTCAGAAAATTATCTCATCATACATAGTAACATTGTGACATTATGAATATTTTTTTTATACTTAAATAAAAATTCCATTAAGTATGTTGAGGTCATGATTCTTTAAAAATATTTATTTAATTTAAAACCTCAGTAAAATAAACACATTGACCTCACGTACAACTTAGCTAATTTCGTGCAGCGTGCAAAATTCTTAATAGTCTCTCCAACCAAAGTTACATTATCTTCTCGCTCAAATATGCTTATGGTTGAGTTGGGTTCTCGCCTTTTGTCACCGAGTGGTTCTAAAGCATCGTAAGTTATTGCCATTGTTCTGACATCGCGTCACGTCGAGAGATTAGCTGGTGATAAAGTAACAAAGGAAAATATAGAGACTCTAAGAAAGTGGCCTGAGTGACTTAGCGATGTATTGTATCAGTGGGCAATTTAAATTAAAGCGCATAATTTATACTCCCTCAAACGTTTCAAAGGAAATTAATTAGTGAAACACCTTTTCTTGATTTAAGCGTTTAGTCTAGAGGCTTAAAGATCAAATAAGCGGCATACAAATTATTAACTTAAGTAATGAAAGTACTTACTAATAGATTTGTAAAACAAAATGTTATTATAATTCAATCTACTGTTCGAAATATAGATACCTCTAATGGAGAACAGTAAAGTAATGCTATTTATTTATTTAATTTTAAGAACCATAAAACAAATAGTCCAAAAATAACTTATTAAAACGATGACCCTTACACGATACATACAAATAAATTTTTCTTTTATATTTGGGGAAAGTTATTTTTAATATTCAAAGAAAAATATTTTGAAATTAAGAAAAGACAATATAATTTCCTAGTACTCGTGAAATGGTCAACAAAAATGTAAAAAAGATAATAATAAAAAATAAAATACTGTCAGAAATTTCAGTCATAATTACTAGCACAAAACAAGGAAGGCCAATTTTTGTTTTGTTGATTTATAATTCGGATGTCATGCAGTGATTTTACGCGCCGAAATCTTCTGCTTACGTCATCAGAATTTTTCAAATTAACAAAACAAAACTCGATCTTATCTGTTCTGTTATAGTGATTATAGTTCCATATGAAACGAAGACTTTAGGTCTGCTTTCACCTAAAAGGAGTATTGTAATATTAGTTATCGTAAATATTGAGCTTTCAGCTATACGTGATTGATACGGTCTCTGAAGACGGATTTTAGTTTACCGTTTACTCACAATAGAAAATTCTAGTACCTATGATTCAACTCCAACAATACAAAGATACGACTGAATGACTAGTTCGATATCTCTTTCATATAAAGTTACAGTAGAAAGCTAAAAGGGATTTTTCTGAAGGAACACGTCACATCGTTGATGATACTACAAAGTTCCTTATTCTGTTTGTTTTGGATCCCATGTCTATATTGGTCAACAGTGTAATTAAGAACGGCACTTCGACTAATTGTGGTAAATACTGCATAGTAACGTAATATATGTATATATCGTGGCCATATCATAGAATTGATCATTTCATGAAATGATCGACCATTTCATGAAATGGTCGTATTTCATGAAATAGAACAACATTCGTTGGCCACATCATGATGTGGTTTGGCCAGATCAATGAACACAAAACGTTTAACGATATGACCAACTAAATGCATGATTACTTCATGATATGGCCAAACGTTAGCGATCATATCGTAAAATAGTAACATTATCCACCGGTAGTGGCGCTGGTGTCGCTTTGTTTTTGTTTTGCATAATGGCGGCGGACAATAATTATTCTTGTGTGAACGCGAATAATACGAATAATAATGAGCAAATACAAGATAAAAGTGCAGTGAAGCAATGTTTTGACACTAAGGTGAAAAGAAAAACTCGTATTAACAGTAGACAGCAACTTTATTTTTATTTTTAGGTTATATGGCAAATAATGAAGGTCGAGTGACCACGCTACGTAAATCAATGGACTATTATTGGATTTCAAAATATGAAATAATTAAAACTGCGAATGAAGAGATATTAATTTTAAAAAAGAAAAATATAGACGATCCTACTGTCCGTAAAGTTTCTTTTTTTGACGTGACTTATTGTAGATTTGACGCAGATGGCATTAACTACTTGAAACGGGATTCTATTAAAACGCATAAATGTTTTTGTCATAATTTAAATTATCATAATCCTTTTTTTATATTTTTTACAAGGCATAACGGTAGGTTAGGGTGCGGCGGGGGTGGCCCTTGGGCCACCCCTACGCCGCCAGTATGTTTATCTTACACACGAAAAGTATACTGAATGATGACCAATGGCATGAAATAGTGTCAAAAAATATGACGACGACTTCAAAGCGAGATGCAGTTACGGCGTATATGTCAACTACATCAACACTCCGTTAATCGAAAATGACTTTTTAGTTTTTATTTGACTTTTAAACATTTTTGTACTTTGTACTAGAGTAATACATTATTTCCTACCTTATTTCGCGTTTTTATTACACCACTTATCATGGACACCCTACATTAATGATATGGCCAAACGTGGATGGAAATATCATTAAACGCTGACGTTTAAACGATATGGTCAGTTGAAGTTGGCCATTTCATGAAATACGACCATTTCATGAAATGGTCGATCATTTCATGAAATGGTCAATTCTATGATCTGGCCACGACATATACACGATCTCCAAAAGCATAATTCATGTGTTTACAGAACATAAGGAATAAACATATTCGAATTTCTTAAATAAATGGATACTCTACTCAGCTATGGGAAAAAGATGATCTTTGATCTTGCATACGTTTGCGGAAGGGAATTAACGAAAATCAAACGCACCGCGGCCTTGTTTCTTTCTTTTCCTTTGTATGGGTATTTAATTTCGGTTGGTCATCCATTCAATATTAACTTCATAATAGTCACTTAATTTACAAGTACTGTATTAAGTGCCTGTTATTGAGGAAAATCTAATTTATTTACTTCAACGAGGATTATAATATATTGAGAACGTACTTCATAAGATAATCGACCGTAAGTGTGAAGGATAATTGTGTAAAACCATAGTTTAAAATTTTTCAGAAATATCAAAAAAATCTAAGACGTAACTCTGGTTCAATCGTTATAATAGAAAGTGGCGTTGTCAGAGATGGAGTAGAAAGAATTTCCATGTAACAAATTGGAAGAGAAGTTTCCGCAGAAGTTTTTCTTAGAAACGTTGGAGCAGGTAGTCCACGGGTTCACCCACTGAATGATAAATATTTGCTCATTCCTTTTCAAAAAACTCCGGTTTTTCTTTGCGGTGTTAAGGGTTCAAACTAGATAGAGCTGTTCGATTATGAAAGAAGGGTATTGTTACGCTGTCAATTAAGGATAACTTTTGACACATAAATTTCGCAGGAGCGGAAATTCATTTTGAAACGAATTTGGTGACCTTTACTTCGGAAGTATTTTGCTTTTTACTTTTAGTTGAATATTTATGAAGTTGTCATTCAATTGTTTGACTCTTTAGTGTATGAATATTCCTTAGAAGCAGGAAAGTCCTTTTCAAACTCATGATTTGAACGAGAGTCGTCCTGTGTATGTGTTGATATTTTTGTAAACTTTGAAGGTTATTTTTAAGATGGATGTACCTCCGACGACCTCAATTGAAGTCGCTCCTTATTAGGTTATATCACTTACCAAAACTTAAAATTTATCAAATTAAAATATTACTATTTTCGTAAACACAAAAATCTCATTCGTCAAAAACTGTTCAAAAGCTATTTCGTCTAGGCTCTTGGGGCAAATCTGTATTTTCAGCAAACATAACGTGTAGTCGTCGCTTGGCGTGATACGTGGGGTGATGGATAGCTTACTTCTGAAAAATAACAACAAGGAAATAACCTTGTCTACTCAGTACAGGTTACTCCATCATCATTCTCGACTTATTTTCGGCTAGTCTCAAGAAATAACATAAAGAAAAATGTTTTCGGCAGAAAAATTACCATTATTGTAGTCATGGTGTGGTTATATCGGAGAAAGCATTGATTTTCGTGATTATTTAAGTGAGAAGTATCTGTTACCTTATTTCCGTGCCGAACAGGCAGACTGACAAAATAAGGAGATCCCGCCCTGCTTTGGTTTTCTTAATAATATTTTTACAGGAAAATTATTTATCTATTATCAAGTGACAAAGTTGCTAAGTAGCAACATGGTTATTATTATATTAGATTATTATTATAATATAAATAATTTATTCGTCCTAATGCTACCTAGTGAACCAATGCACGGAGCATTACCTCTAGATAAAATGGTATTTTAAAAATACCTCCGTGCAGTGCACCCAAGGCTGCTGACTTAAGACTAGGTTCCACAGCCGGGATAGTGTATTGTGGATTTATAAAGCAACCTTCACTTCTTTACCTTTAAAAATAAGTAACAAATAATACTCAGCCACGAACTAATTATTTTTTTATACCTGTTGTCTTTTGTTTAGAATATAAACTTTACTTCATAGAATAGGTTTTTTAGTATCCATTTCTGTCCAGAAATTGACAGACATTTTAAAGACAGCTATTTTGAATGTAAAAAGGAATTATATTTTCTTTTAAATAATACAATGGTTATTCACGAATAGTTTCTATAAATCGCTTATATACTTCGCCATTTATAATACGAACATGTTAAACCACATATATTAAAATGTTAAACGCTCATCGATTTGAAAAAAGTTTTCCTACAATATATACGTAGTTCAAGTTGAGACTTATCAAAATTTTTCAAAAATGTTTTTATTCAATTTTGATTGTGCGATTGCAGCATTCACACTACACTTTTGTTCGATGCTTTTTATACCTTTATTTTTATTTACGTCACCTATTATCCTTCTAACAACAGTAGCAAGGTGCGCTAGTACTTACAACTCACAACACCTAACACTACTGTAAGTTTTTGCAGTAAAATATATTATTATTCTTCCAGTTTCCATAATAATACACTTCGCTTAAAAATGTTATACGTTCAGAACATACCATGTAAAATACTCAATTCTAATAATGGTTCCGACTTACGGCCGGAAACATTCTCGTCCTACATAAGCCCGGTGGAATAAAATTATGATACCAGCTAACAGACGATTTACTACCCATCGCGCGTTCCAAGATATATCTCGGGAGCAATCGGGAATGGGAATGGTTGCACCGCATCGAACGATGCTGTGCATGCTTTATGTAGTTTGGTGACCGGTAGAAGAATTGGCGAGCGAGAAAGAATTCGAATACTTATAGAATAAAAATACAAAATTCATTCTAATATATATATATATAATATAATAATAATATATAATATATATATAATATATAATATATAATATATATATATATATATATATATATATATATATATATATATTATATATATTATATATATATATATATGGAAATAGAATTGTGATTTCGATTTAGCAATAATTCTTTTCTATTTTATTTTCTATTTTCTGGAATTTTTCGAATAGTGATTTAGCAGATAGTCGTGGTTTCATGCCGTAGTAAGCAAACTCTTAGGACAGATTGGCATTCGACCTATCTGCTAAACATCACTTTAAGGAAGAATCTCAGAGAATAGATGAGAATATTTTCTTGTTTGATACTATTTAGAGCGTGTTTTTTCCATAGTCGGGTTTTAGTTTTTGAACTTAAGTATATTTTTATTTATATTATTTTGGTGTTTTATTTATAAAGATGTAAGATTTGGCATTAAACCTATCCGGAACATGGTTTTAGAAGTTAGATGGTAACAGACCTCAGCAACAGACGTGCATACACACATACATACATAGCGGTCAAACACATTACCCTTGTGCTTGCTTCGTAGCAGTCGGATAAAAAATAGACTTGCTTTTTTTGTCCATTGTAATAAATTATTCCTGTACTTTTACATCAATGTGAGATGGCGTTTGTATTAAAAAAGTATTTCGTTTAATTTATCTAAAGATAAATATGAAATAGGTACATACAGTGTCAACAAACTTAAACAGATTTACTTATTGTAGTAACATCGTGATTATCTCACTAGTTTTCGAAGTCTTAGTTGAGAAGTTTATATCATAGTTTCGGCATCGGTTTCCGTACATATTACAAGTAAACTTCATTATAATTGCGAAGTATCGGGGTAAGTTCGTCACTAAACTTCCGACATCGTAAGGCGTCTAACGCTTACTACCTTAACGCTTCTATAAAACGATAATGGTAGCGGGAGTATATTGAACGGCTTCCTTCGTCAATCTGATTTTTCTTCCACTTGATTAATTAAAGTCATTGATGCTCGGCTTTTACGAGAAAGCTAATGGCTGGTTTTAGTCAGTCACGCTTAGTAACTACCCACGTACGCATGTCTACGTATATTGTTCATGAGATCACCTTCAGCGCTTATCGCTATCGGCCCTCTCCTGGCTTTCTCTCCAATAATAATAATCCTCTTAGATAATGCTGTGACCTGATGTGGACGTCTAAGTGTGCTACTAAATGTTTATAATCCGGGCAAGTTGTGAATGCCATCTGAGGTATAATAAAATATCTCTTATTTCTTACTTCCTATAACTGAGACATGCAAGAGCAGTGAGTGTGAAAAAGTAAACTAAAGATTTTGTATGAGACAGAGCGCCTTTGGGAATTTATCACTCGGACACTTTACAAACACCTCACGTTTTACATAGACACTACACATTGACGTTATCGTACGTCGTGCATCTGTGTGTGTGACGTCTGACGCTCATACGATTGAAGACTAAGACCTGGTTCCGTCGCTAGTGGGAAACGGATAGTTACCGTTCTGTACGTAGTATTATTCCTTATTCTATGATATTTGTTAAGTCAGTGTCGCAACTAGTGGAGTTTGCACCCACAGCGACATTATCCCCAGGGATACAAATTTACACGAACATCGTTAAACTTCCGCACGCCCGTCGTAAACAACCTAAAATCTACTTCGTCGTGTCGATGACAATGTCATTATCCGTTGAAATTTAACTTGCTATCGTGGGGAAAGGATTCGACAATCTACGAGAGACGTTTTCACAAATTGCCATTGCAGCAAAGTGGAAAAAATTCGTTATGAAAACTTGAGATGCATTTCTAGTATGCAAAATTCTTCGGGATCGTACGCAGCTGTTAGAATTTTGAGTTTAATATTATAACCACTCTCACGGCACAGAAAGGACGATTTTTGTTTAAAAAAAATCGGATGCTATCTTAGTAACAATATGCGTCGAATTGTTTTGATGACGTCATAGGATTTTTTTCAAATTAACAAATAAATTGCACATGTTCCGGCTTCGAATCCCGGTTGGGACATATCACATAAATAGGACACTGCGGTTTGATCACCCGATTGTCTGAAAGTAAGATGACTCGGTTACATCTTAACGATGTAAATACGTAGTCATAACATGAGTCATACCAAGAACTTTTAATAATAATCCTTTGCGAAAGTTGCTTAACTTCGACAATCGCAGACCGAGCGCATTTTACCGCTGCGCCACCGAGCTCCTCCAAATAGAAAAATAAATGGATATAAATAAATGCATATTGACTCTTTGTGTAAGGAGTTATCAGCAGCAATTACTTTAAAAATGTATAAAATCCATCTACTTACTTCATCTTTTCTACATCATGTTAAGGTACACAATCTCCACATATTTCAAGGAGAATATATGTGCGATGCAGTAAGCTGCACCTGAAGGCATAAGTAAGATTTATACTGAGATCAACCTGTTTATCTCACAAATCTTCTTTTTGAAACAACTGGCTTTAGAGTTGATGTTCACAGATGTTAGGATTACAGACCGTCTGGTTTAAAAATGAAGAGTAAATTCTGAAAATTTAGTTCTGCTAAGGATCGAATAGAAAAATTAAAAAATGCTTTAAAAAATTTTGATCTTTTACTTTTGATTTTCGATTTAGTTCTAAAGTAATGCGCGATGAAATTAGTTAAATAGAACTGTTTTTATCTTCTTGAACGTAAAATTTCAACCGTTTTAATACATTCGAAACAAAAATCAAGTCAATGAAATTACACTAATTCCTTAAAGCGATCTTAAAAACACATTATACGATAACTCAATCTCATAAAGATATATATCGCGGTAATGGTCGTAAACCTTCCGTAAACATACATAATAAACTCCTAGGAAGGGAGGCAAAAATAGTTATGACGGCAAACTTATCAAAGCTGGGGAGAAAATGAGTATTGACCCAATACTTGAGGTCGTCTTGATGGGTCTGCCGCAAGAAAAAAGTATTTGTTGGAAAAAATACTTATGCCAATGTTTGTTGTATATATATATTAAATAATAGGCTCGCGTTTGACTACAATTTCACCTTATGGGTAGTAACGATGTGGTCTAAGGGGATCACGCTTACCTAGCAAATGCCTATTCACTCTAGCCTTGAAGACTCCAGATTATGAGTTGGAAAAACAGCCGACGGCAGGCAGCTCCAATCCGTGGCTGTTCACATCAAAAAGGAAGAGGCAAAACGTATATCCACAACATAAGGATGAAATGCGCGGCAACGCCTAATTGTCCGTAGATGGAATGGAGTGGATGGAATTAATTCGTGAAGTTCCTGCGCACACTCACGGAAGTATATATCCTATAAAAGACTGACAGACAAGCTACCCTTCGTTTGTGGACTACACTTTGGAGTCGAGTCAGCATTTCACAACTAGCATAAATATATGAAATGCAATAAAATATTCTTGGTTGAGGACGTTATACATATTATAACATTATTTTTCCTATTGTTATGCAAACAAGTGTTATAGCACACCTCACTATCGTGTCCGACACTGATATGTGAGAACATCGATAAATCTTTGGTCCAGCGCAACGCAGGTAGACCGAGGCCAAAATAATTTGGAAAGTGATATCTCGTAAACTACCGCCAGATATGGACAGGCTCCAAGATTACTCTATCCCTATGGCACTTTGTCACGGCTAAGGTTTATTGAATGGTCGCCACAAGCATTTTATCTTCCTATCCCACTTTGGTTTCACTACGTTGTGCCTCTTCAGGTATTTGTTTGTACTCTATGCAAAAAGTCTTTGAAGCCCATTTCCATGTTGTATTTCTTTCACAACTGTGTAATAATATTAAATTCTACGAAGACTACGACTAAATTTATTAGAATTTGCCGCTCCAGAATTAGCTAAAATGGTGCACTTCGCGACAATGATAATCATGGATCGTCTGAAATAGACAGTGGTACGTTCATTATTATTATATATGAAGCCTATAATGATGAATAGAGTTATTTTATCCAGGATAAGAAGTTAGGTAGTTACATGCGTTTTAGGCGTAATAGGGCCTATATGTTTCAATATCTCTTCAAATTGCAAAAAATATCTGATGTGAAATGACACTTAATATTGCCATTATACCATGAAATGAGACGTCTTGCATTTACACTTTATGAATTTTCTGGTAGCTTTCAAAGCACGTAATAAATTGTCATCAATAACTCCTATAATTCTCGTCCAGGAAAGTCAATGGCCGCAAAAAATACGTACTTTGATTGATTTTTTTTTGATTGCTTTTGATGGCTCGTAAATGGTGCTTGTCTAGAATTACTTTTCGTACGCGTGAAATCTTTGGCACCATTTGGGATTTCGATGAGCTATTGGCTAAATTATTCTTACTTAAAAGTCGACGGATCATTGCACTCTCCAGACATGTTCCAGTCTGTGTGGTTATGTGAATGTCCCCATCCTGTCGCGTCGCATGATCAAATGCATACAACTACATTGAAAATACAAACTTTTTGTCAAAGCACTATATATTGCTGTTGTGTTTGAATTTTAAACCTTGTTACGTTCATATCTGAATACCAATTCGGAATGCGTTTCTATTCCAAATAGCTAAACAACTTTAATGTTCTGCTATATAAATACAACATAAGAAGACTCGTCAAAAGTAATTTTACTTTTAAATTATTTACTCAAGGTTAACCATCTCAACGTTATTGATTTTCAGAACTACACCTATAATCTTGTTTAAATTGAGTAATTGTAAAGTATCTATACGATACCCTAACTTGATAAACTTTGACCCAAGCGTCATCTATTTACGAAACCCCTTTCAAACTTTTGCTATACAAACCACAGTGTACGTGAAGTTCGGTCCAAAGATACGCAAATAATCCCAGCTGGTGTCTTTTCTACCGATTGTATGTGCATCGAATCGGCTTTTCACATTCATAATCCCTCAGTATTAGGGACAGAAGAATGTGAATAGAATTCATTATTGTCCAAACATCCTCTGTTTTGTTTGCATTCATGATTTGTGGTCCGTTTTGCTTTTGCAAATTGGGAGCTTTAATGTTTACTTCTTTTTTTTGTGTTCAGTCAGAGATTTTCATCACAACAGATAAGCTACTGGCTTTTAAATTTTGCTACATTGGAATCAGACCAGAATCATAATATAGTATCACAATGGACTGGAGATTGAGTATATTTTTGTTTTCATAACAATTACTATCAGACAGGCAGTCGCATCTGTAAAAAAACATTAACCTGTCAAATCTACTGGTTAGATAAGATAACTCTGTGAAAACGCTAGAGAGGTTATGAATACAAGAACGATTAATTTTAATCTCATTTGCTGCTTGATGCGTAGATAATGTAATGTCGTATGGTGCTAGCCTTACTTCTTGCAGACTTCCATGAAAACTTTCCATTAGAAACTGCCAAAGTTGTAAAAATCTCCAATGTTTTACAACTTCGTGCAGACTAAATTCTCTAGAACATTTCTCGTTTCCTGTGAAACCGTGCAATGTTAAGTGCTTGCAGAGTTTATAACCTTTCGTGAACTATCAATAACTGGTGTTGTGTGGGAGCTGTTAGGGTTTATAATATCGTACCTCTTAGTTCGTCTAAGCGATCTTACTTTGATAATCTGTGTTCTTCTTTTAATGCGTTGCTGTTTCGAAATATACGTTGCGTTTTATTTTTATGTTTGTGGATGCATTTCCGCTGTTTTTATTAGTTTATTTTTTGTAATGAATTTGAAAGTAATTATTCAAAGACAAGTAAATTGTTGTCCACTGATTCCAACCACTTTATAAAATAAAACATGAATAAAGTATACTATAAATGGGCGAACATCAATCTCAAACTGAAGACATTAGAGCAGGCAAGAAACAGCTCGTCAGTCCACGTGCCTTATCTTAATGTCGTCATTCTAAACGAATCCTTAAATGAATCAAGACTCCCAGATTTCCGTTGATTTTTTTCCTCGGGGAAAACATTCAAGTCCATACTGACGGTATTATAAAAACTAACAATACAAATTTTCATTATGTTAAAGGACTAAGGACTTTGATCCATTTCGGTAATGAAATCAGTGTCCGACTTTTTCTGAGAAATATACTACTCGACTTATTCATTACACATACTCTCGGCAAACTTTGCCAACAATAATTTTCTATATTTTAGGTATGTATGTATTATCTTGTGTTTTGGCATAACTGGATTCGATCTTTCCTAATCCATTGAGCTTTTCATCCGTTGGCTTAAGCCACAAAAAATCATGCAAATGGACATATTCTAACACGGGTAGTCTTGTGCCGAGAGGTATTAAATTCAGACGATTAATACTCCGCAGACTAGTAGCAGACTAGTACTTCTAAGCCTGATATGACCAGAAACTAGCCTATTTCCAATTCATGTACTGCTCTCAGTCCTGATGTTTACTCTAGCTATCACAGCTTAGACCGTCGACAGGTGTAAAAAAATGTTGACATTATTTCGTTTACGTGATGATGACAATAAGTTGTATAATCTCGTAGTAGTTTTGTGGTAGTTACAATGTGATGTGCAATATACGATTTTCTAAGTCTACCTCTGCCAGCCCTACCAATTACCTTCGCTTTATATATCACTTTCCTAATCCTATTATTCTTCATCCGCTCTACCTGTCCAGACCAATTTGACATTCCCTTTTCAATCTTAGTCACTTATCATCTTTTACATCACATCACTCTCTTATCACACTATAATTCTACGAAATTAATTAAATGAAATAAATTTTGAGCAAAAGAATATGTCTAGTTGTTTTGCCTTTTCTGTCGCAAAGTGTCTCACTGATGAGTAAATAAGAGTCTCTATTTATGTGGTTACCCTGTCTTCTGTGCTTGTAGAAAATATTGTGCTATAACATGTCATAGCATCACGCCTGTGTCGCCAACGAGGTAATAGTAAACACACTATCTGAAATTCCTGTGTAATAGGGGCCTTTAACCGGGCATAAATCATAGAAACCACGTGATATCGTGAAACATGAATTCAAACTCATAAAACCGAAGTCAGCAGTCGTACCATCTCATAAAAAAATATAAAGTTACTTATTGAAATATTGAAAATAACTTTGACCATCATTTTGTTCAATTTCTTTAGAACGGAAGGGGGACTTTTAGAGTTTGATAAAGTGCAAATAAATTTATCACTTTGATTATTATTGTTTAACATTTTGATTACTTACGCCTGGTGTCTTCCCTTCCTGTTGAGTAATTATTTTTCTACTTTATGAAATAACTATTAGTCTGCTGTTACAGGTAAGCATTCATGGGTGGTATAATATCTAAACCTTCCCCAAATAACTTAGGATACGCAAATAGTCTGGATTATAGCAAATGCATGCACGCTGATGATGCTTATCTATTTTTGTATTCCATAATAACTTTTCATTTATTTAATTGACAATATTGGTCCTACATTTAGAAAAGATCTACGTCACGTGTTAAATGGTGTAGGTAGGTAGGCCATTGTTATCCGATACATTTTATTCTTTTTTTAACACAATTACAACGTCAACGGCACTTTAATAATGTAGATCCCTTCATCAGACCCACTTCAAAAAAACCGCTTCTCTTACCTTTCAACCCGTAAGTGAGCCACAACAAAAGGTTTGGTTAAAAAACTGGGAAGAAAGTAATTGAACATCATACGTGATCGGAACAAGAATTTGTTCGTGGGAAGGGACTAAATACCTGTTTTAGAGGCTTTGCTCCTCTTCGGAAACTTGTTGGAGGACAAAATGGACTTTCTAAGAATGAACATAAAATCGATAAAAAAGGGAAACATGTTTGTAAGACTTTTGCTGAAAAGGGAAAAAAAGGCTGCCTGCCATGTACACATGCACATTATTGCACATGCACATGTGTGCTACCACGATCTGGAGGTCCGGGTTCGATTCCCGATGTGGACATTGTCGAAATCACTTTGTGAGACTGTCCTTTGTTTGGTAAGGACTTTTCAGGCTTGAATCACTTGATTGTCCGAAAAAGTAGGATGATTCCGTGCTTCGGAGGACACATTAAGCCGTTGGTCCCGGCTATTAGCCGTAAAAACACCTTCACCAACCCGCATTGGAGCAGCGTGGTGGAGTATGCTCCATACTCCCTCCGGTTGATTGAGGGGAGGCCTGTGCCCAGTAGTGGGTCGTATATAGGCTGTTTATGTTATGTTATGTACTACCATGTACGCTGCATAATTTATAACATAACATAATAAGCTCAGGACGATATCGCGATTGGGGTAGTCAGAGGTACCCATCGCAAGGTGAATGAAGTACCCATACCTCACCGAGCTTTCTGTTATACTTTCTGTTAGCCGTATCGCCGTCTAGCAATGGTCGTGCCAACTGTGGTAGCGAAAACTGCACTTAAGATTTATTAGTAACTCATTGGTGCAAGTCCGGTACCTGGTATACTGATGATGATGATGATCGCCGACCGATTTCGACCATGGCGACCACTTTGACTCCTAGTCCTTACCGGGTATACTAATGGTGAGATGGTAGCGGTTCACAATTTATAGTTAACAAAAATTATCTTGCAAGCCTCTTCAACGCGATATTTCAATTACTCACAATTTTAAAGAAAGTAACGAAAATACTGAAGATGTTTCTAAGAGGGACACAATGAGAAAAGGTGCAGAACGAGTTCAAACAAATAACGTCTTCTTGCCAAGGCTTCTAATTAAGGAAAGTAATTTTAAAGAAGATAAAGACGCCACGGTTTTACTTACAGAAGTTGTGGTTTCTAAGGAAATAAGTCGTATTTTACCATAATATTAACCTAAAACATCAGGGTTCGAGAACATTCAATTTACGTAAAAACTGTATATAGAATAACGTATAAAAGGAGAACGTATCAAACAAATAGTTTTGAACCTACATAATATTATTATTATTCATTTAAATGCTACATTTGTAAATTGGTCCCCGGAACATTAACTAATTAATTCGTTATAATAGGAGATCTTAAATTAATCATTATATATCTCCTATTATAACTAGTTGTAAAAAGGTACATAATTTATATATCATAATGTACATGGATGTAGGATGTATATTCGTTATAATCACATTTATTTACGTTTATTTATTAACATTACTTATTCTTTAAGTATAAATTCATATTTGATACAAAACATACCCATTTTTTATTCGTACTAAATAAATTCGGAAGCTATTAAGACTCGACCCAGTAGATGATAGACGCATAATAAGGAAAGGCTTTTACCTGAAATAATCGACCTATTGTATAATAATAAATAATCCATCGTAACGTTATTTCTTATGTACCCATCATTTTTTGGCGGTAAACGTCTTTCACTGTACGGATAAAATATATTGAGTGGAGGGTCTATTCATACGAGAAAATAGATTTTCATCTTTTCATTCAAATGCTTTGACCAGATGGAAGGTACGATAATGATGGTTGAGAACTGATAGAACGATTTTCATATTTGTTACTAATCTGTAACACGAAATTATTTGTTTCAATACAAATACGCAAGCACGATAAATAATGTAGATGTGTAGAAAATAAAAAAAATAAAACAAGTATTAGGTGACATTTACACGTTGTCTACATTATTATCTCGGGACTATGAGGTCCAGGGCTTTTGGAAGGTGTGCGTGGGGCCAAGCGGCGATTATCCCTATATGCACTATGGAAGTGCACTCAAAGACAATCCCCGGTTCGTGTAGGACTATTGCATAATTTATGGTAACAAGGGGAACTGGGCTATTGGGTTGGGGGTTAGTGGACCGGGATACTGGGGCTATGGGGGACTATGGCGCCTGCTCGACCAATATTGGTAAACACAGATAAAATGAGCAGGCAGTAACTTGCCACTCACTGGATGGGCCACCTATGTAGCCGACGCGACAGGACGGCAAGGCAGCAAAATCGGTGTGACCAGCTCAGGGTGCAGTACCGCAGTTGTTGTCTTCTCGACGTCCGCGAAGCGGACGTCGGGGAGGCACCCTCGGGGCTTGGCCCCTTTGGTGCGATAGCTCTCGCCGCCCGCTAAAACGGGCGGGGCACGGGGGCGGGCCACGGTGGGCGAGTTTCGCGCCTCCGAAGGCCCAATTTCTTGTCCGGGATGGTACCGCCGGCGAGTCAGCCCACCGGGTGAGACCCTGTTGAGGGAGGCCCAGTGAGCGACTCCAGCCAGGCGGTACGTGTCTCGTTATAGTAGGTGGCCGGCGAGCTTGACCCGAAGTTTCCAGGTCAGCTCGAGCCGGCGGGGTCAGTCCAGTGAGGTCAGTCCGATGAGTCCGCCGGCGAGGTCGAAACCGTCAACAATGACGGTTGCCCTCAAACCGGCGGATACCAGCTCAGGGTGTCGAGAGGTGTACCTCCACCACCTCTCTGCATTATTATTCCGCACCGCATCCACTGATTCTGTAGTAAACTGTACAGACTATAAAAATACAATGTAGAAATCTAACCTTTCCAGTTCAACATTTCTGCATATTTATGACACTGCTATTGTAATATAATAAATTGATGACCAAAAGAGAAATCAATGTAATTTTAAATAAATACCTTTCTCTCTGAAAGATATAACTACGATTTCATTAACATTAATTCCCAGTGATTTATTATGAATAAGTACTGCAGTATTTATATTTGGTACAAACGTGCGATATGAAATTAAATGAATATTTAAAAGTACCTTGTTACATAATTTCGGTAGCACAGCGAAACTTTAGAGCGGAATATCACTAATAATATTTTAACTATAAATCAATAATTGTAATTGCGCATTAGAAGTACTTCTATTTTCGGCAATCATCGAATTTCCGGATACAAACGAATGCTAATTTTCATGATTATCAATTATTAGATTGAATCTGAATTCAAAACTTTTCGTATATTAACGTATTTTGGCCTATTTACAAGATATTATATTTTAGCCTACGTGTTATTCTGATGTACGTATAAACTATATTATTGTGAAACTTCGTGAAAATCTGTTCAGTAGTTACTGCGTAAAAGATGTACTGAATAAAACAGTGAATAGGTACTGTCACTGTGCATTTACGGTGGACTGGTATTATTGTACTTAATTACCTACTTTAATTAAAAGTAAATAAACGGAGTGTCTGAGATATTTATACTAATTAATTTATGATTGCGAAACTTTTAACGTACTCGCATCGCTCGTATTCAAGATATTTTCAACTAGATTAACTTTGCTCTTTATATTTATTTCTCGTTTAATTAATAGTTGCCCTATACTGTCAGACCATTAAATTTTCTTTTCTTCGAACACAAACGACAGCAGTATTTCTCTTCGTAATTATTTGTGCTCGTCTTTCTGAAAAATCAACCAACAGAAGCACTCGTAAAACTGTCCGTTGTCATCGTATAGAAAAGCTTTTTTTTATTTTTCGCTAGATTTAGTTTTAATATTTCTCTTTGAAATACGTTCAAGAAACAGCGACCGCAGTACAACCGTTATTTGAATGCTTGCTTTTGCTCTTTCATTTTCTGTTATCGAACTAACTTTCCCAATGGAAGGAAACGAAACGCGGATAAAAATTTAAGAAATGGGTAAGTATGTTGTTTCGTGGCTTTACCCATAAATCTTAAGCTTTCAAACTCGGGTTCTTCTGAATAATTGAGGAGACATGAAAAGGTTGAGTTTTATATTTTTAAAGGAAAGGAATTTATTCAAGCATTTCATTATTTAAAGGGAGAAATAAAGTTTTTTTATGCATACTATGAATCCGTTAGCATCGATGCCGAAAACTTAAATGTCTCAGCAGAAATTTCAATATTTCTAAAATACGAGAATTTTCTTTTGCACTGGAAATTAGTATAAAATAACTGAAAATTAGTATATAATACTTAAATTAGAAAATAATACGTCCTACATCATTTGTCAATTCTTACATCTAAAATTATAGCTGGTAAGAAATAACACAAAATATAAAAGATCTCAGTCATTACAAAAAGAAGAAGATTTAAGTCTACAAATAATATTTAACCAGCATCATTATAACAAATAACTCTAGATATTAAAACTAATTTCTAAAATATAATGCGTGTGCGGTTACAATCTCTTCTAATGTTGTCATTAAGGGAAATGAGAAGCCGGAATGTTCCCATTGTCGGTACCGCATTAGGGTAAACTAATGTTTCGGCCTGATTACTCATATTGCCTCTAATAAAACCAGCTTGTGTCCAGTGAGGCCATGGTTCGCATCTGCTGGTACTTTTCATATTAGTAAACGGTCCTTGTTAGAACATGACCTTAGCAACGCCCTGTGTTGTCTATCGCTGGAGTTTCAAAGTCATTTTGTATCAAAGTCAACTCTGTCTTCGAGATCGGTATCATAAACGTGTAGATGGGTAAATATTTATTGATTATTGCCACATCTATAGAAGAAGGTTACGTTATGATACTACTGATGACTTCGCCTTGGCTTTCAATCCCTTTATAATATGGTGTTTAAAATCAATAGTTACTGCGTAGCTGGCGCGGAGAGGTTGTACATATTGTACAGCCCTGTCTACCCCTTCGTGGAAACTTGCCTGATGCTGTGCTATATTTGTTTGCGTCCTTTGATTTATAATGGGTGACATCCGGTTGCAACGTAACTGCAGCTGCTTTGTATATAAAGGTTGGTCAAGTCCCAGATGCACCAATCCTTGGCTAGTCCCATAGCCTTCTTTCCTTTTAAGCATAGGTCCTTTAATACTTTGAATAGCAACTTAAACTTAGCCTTAGCCTTATCCTCTATGGTCCAGTGGTTGAGTGTTAGGCTCTAGATCCGGTGGTTTTGGGTTTGATTCCCGATGAGACAGTTCTAACAAAAAACACTTTATGGGACTGTCCCCAGCTTGGTCCGGATATTGCAGATTCTTATATAATAAAAATAAGATGATTTCCTGCTTCAAATGACACTGCCCGATGTCCAGGCCACAGCGACTCAATAATAAAGTAACCCTGACACCAGGTTTGATGAGGTCGGTCATTGATCTCACAATCCACACGAGAGAACATGAAGACCGGCACTGAATATTGATGTTTCTTTTTCTTTATCAGGTCAAAAATGCGGGCAACACTCACACTCCTGGTCATCTACTTCCACGTGCTGCTTTCCAGTGGAAGTGACAATGATCAGCGGTGGTTCGTCTCCTTAGTGGATTTAGTGGAGTTGGACTATGAAGACCACTGCGAACAAAGAGCTTCAGCTTACTGGGACGAGCTGATGGGCAGCAGTAAGGGATTGTCTATGAAGGTGAGTCTATATTTGGTTACTCTGCTTTGGCGACCCTATTAATTATATTTTCTACATATTTTTCTATGTCAACTCTTATCGCTCTCGCGAAGATCTATAAAAGATACTGAACGTGTGATCCTCAATTAATGTTAATAAACTAAATTCAGTGTGATGTGTTAGTATTTAGTGCATTAGTGGTACCACGATATTGATAAAATACAAACAATTAGGGGTTGGGACAGTCAGTGCCGAACAATTTTAGATGGAGGATCAGTGCTTTTCAGCAATTGAATTTCGTTTGACGGTAGGATACTCGTACTAATTAGTTATCAGAACGGGCTAATAATTCAATATAGTTTTGACGGCTCCCAAAATATTCAGACCTATCAAAATTCCTACGCATTATTTTATAGACAATTAGGTTAATAATATTCCAGCAAATTTAAATGCTCACCGACGCGTATAACGTAGTTGATAGTAAAAATAGAACAATGTAAATGATATAAAAATGTTTTGTGTTAGCAGTAGCCTTGGTAGTAACGGCGAGGGGCGTGCTGTTAACAAGACGTCAAGGATACGCAAACAAGGTTCTTTGTCAAATAAACAAGGGGGAGATGTATACGGGAGCATAAAAATGTTTACAAATAACATCATGGGAAAGACATCGACATCAAAGGGTACAAATCATTGCCAAACGGCTTTTTCGGGACGTATAAATCTTCCTATGACACTACAGGTGAAAAAGCAGGTGTTTGAGCCGTGCACAGAATGGCAGTACGCATTTCGCTTCCGGGTTGATAGGCACTTGTCTTTCCAATGATATTAGACTCGAATATGTTGCTGTTCAACCTGACCATCTGTTCACCATCAGTTCAATGGAGCGACAACATCCGTAACGGGGCTGGCAGCGGCTAGAGGTGAAAATCCGAAGACTTAGATCAGTAGCGTACCATAGGAGAGACCTATGTCCAGCAGTGGATGAGCATTTTATTTTTCACATTTGGTGTTAACCTTTTTTTTTGATAAAGGTACTTATTTTCGGCTCTGCTGTTTTTGTTACGTTAAACAATGATTAAATACCGAACGCAGTCGACACGATGCTCCAGTTTCTGATTATTTTATGATTTTCCCTTTTCATTATAATATTACCCTTCTATTTCAAAACTCACCTTTTTTAGTTTTGTACCATAATATATATTTTTCTCCTCTAAATGTAGTTACAATCAAAAGCCTTATATTTTTTCTAGTATTCGCCGTTTACCAGCATAAAATACAATTTTACAAGTCTACAACATCCAAGCCAACATCCACGTATTTTTTGTATTCCAGAATCCATTAAAAAATAAATAATCTGCGCTAATGACTGTGACTTAATTAAATCAAACCCTGCCAATGATGAGTCAATTAATATTCAATCGTAAAAAGAAATGAGAAGCTTAGCTGATTATTAAGTGGCGACCAGCAAATGAAAAGTGTAGGAGGTTAAACCGGGGGTGTTTGATGTAAATTTTAATGAACTCAGGTTGTTAAGCTAAAATAAGGTATTTTAACTTCTTCTTTAAGGTTTTCTGGTTTCGGTCAAAATTTAGTTCAAGACAAAATCTAAAATATCAGAACAATAACGAAATTAAAATAGTCGTTTGAAGTCCTAATGTAGACGGATGAAAACTGGTTAGAGAAATTGGTGAGGGTGTCTAAGATTAGGTATACCTCGCCGTGATAATATTTAGTAGATGGATTTCTGTGCGTATTAAGTAATTACAGCATTTTTTTCATTCTCTTCCAGTTGGAAAGAGACAAAGCATTCGGAATCTTCGGTCGGTCGCAGACGACAGACATCAGGAGTGCTCTGTCCAGCTACACATACACCCAGGAGGACGAGATACTCAGGAGAAAGGTCAAACTGCTTCTACAACCTGGTGATACATTGTTGAAAACTGAGCAATGGATCAGGGTTAGTATCCAATTTTCTTTTTTGACGTGACTTATTTTAGATTTGCCGCAGATGGCATTAACTACTCGGCCGGACAAAATATACAGATATTATATTAGTATTAGTAGAAGATATATTCAACAAAAGTCAAAGAAATAACTTTTATTAAAAAAATAATGCAACATTTAGCATAGTTCATGAACAACTGATACAACGTACAACTGATTCAGTGAGGGATGCAACAGATTCAGTGTACTAGTTCAATGCTTTAGTTGGAGGTTCAATAAGTAAAGCCAAGTTTGTATTAGGGGCATTTGATTTTGAAAAGCGATTTTTTATTTGTGATGGGGACAACTCCACAAAATGTCAGTTTGTGGTTTAGTCCTAGAAGAAGGGGTTCTTCACGTGTGGGTTGTAAAGTCTAGTTATAGTAGTTTCTATCTGAGGAGAATCCACATAAAAAGAACCCTAAAGCAGTTTTTCGGTGACAAAGTCTTCTCATGTGGTGAATCACATGGCTACTTTGTGATCCAAACTTTGACCCATTCTCCAATTGGGAATATTATAGCTTATATCAAAATAACATAAGCTCAAGACAAAGGAAAAAGGGTTAAGTTGTGATAATACTGGCAGAAGCCTGAGGAATATTTGTTGCATAAACTTTTTCGGTAAATAGATACCTACGTATTTGTTATGATAGTTTTTACCTTTATGTAGCTTAAAAGGGATAAAAGAAAATCGTTTAGTATTTCAGAGCCATTATTCAGAAACAATTTTTTTTGTTTTGTTCGTACATTGACCAACTTCGAGATGACCTTAGAAAAGGTTTAAGATCGAAGCAAATGGAATTCCATAGCCTCTACTTACCCCGGTGGGAAATTGGCGTGAGTTTATGTATTTATGTAAGTAATTATTTATTTAGTAACGATAGATGCACGCTAAACAAATTAAAATGTAGCATCTGCTTATTATTGATTAGTCGATTAAAAACATGTTAAGAAAATTCGGATGTTTAACATAAGGCTCACAAGTATACCCAATTGGGGTAGTCAGAGGTACATCCATCGCAAGATGAACTAAGTACCCACCTCACCGAGCTTTCTATTAGACCCACAACCAGATGTTGAGCCGTATTGCCGTCTGTAATGGTCGAGCCAAGTGTGTTAGGGTTGATAACTCTTGGGTGCAAAACCGGCGACGCTCCCCGAGTGAGAAGCAGGTCAGTGTACAGTTACTAACACATGGATTCTCTAGTAGGTATTTGGCCCGGGACCTGGGAACCCGCAACCTTAGGATTTAAAGGAACATTCTGATAGTCATATCACGGCTTATACCAATCATTAGGTACAGTTTATCCTTGGCAGAATAAGTCTTTATTTCTTCCAGGAGCCATTACTTTTCTGGGCTAGCGCGCTAATTACTGGCCACACAAGTTCATATAGCGGATCACAACATGTTTCCTAACTTTTTTTCTTGGGTGAGAAACTAGCGGTATTCCAATTTCAAATAACGTGCTGGATTAGTACCATACTAAATAATGTAAGTTTAGTACCTACGCATAATATTTACTAAACATTAACACTGCACGCTGGTCTAACAGAAAGCTCGGTGAGATTTGGGTTCTTAGTTCATCTTGCGAAGTAAGCACAGTGATATTGGGTAGTAAGGACCTAAAACTAGAAAGTCACTTTATTGTTGATCTTTGGATGTCAATATCAAGATTTAAATATTCTACAACATCTTGCAACACTCTTGCCTACTAGGATAAGAATCATGTTGGCAACTCTGTATTATGTAATTTGAATGACTTCAGATTCAAACTAAACTATTCTGCTTAGTCAATAATCCTAATTTTCATAAATGCTGAAGCTTTCAATTCAACACACGCGCTACGCACGGGTGTGATAAGCTATTTTTATTCCGATACACCAAAGGTAATTCTGGCCATAAATCTCGAAGATGTAATTTATGACCGTGATACCCTACAAAATTATCAATAAACTAAATTGCTTCCTGCTTCTACCTGGTACTATGAAAGTGGAGGTATAAGGTCATAGACATTCAATATTTAATTTAATAACAAATAAATTTAAGACCAGTTGCGTTGGAAACTAGTTTTTCCTCCGTGACTATTTGTTTTAAGAGACATTCAGTACTTAGCCGGGTTACCGGGGTAAGTGCACTAAGTTCGTCAGTGAGAGTACTTTAAACTGCCTACTCGTAAGACCATACCTAGGTTACGATCTAAGTGCCAATTTTTGCGGGGTTGGCGAATTATTTTGAGGGCTTTGACTAATAATAATGTGTGTGCTATATACGGTAGGTAGACGTCGTACCGTTGTTGTTGGAAGCCCTTAATCTTGATCGCCGCTAATTAATCCTCTATCATGCAGTTCTCAGACTCAATCCGTGTTATATATAATACTCTTGTTTAAGTATTTGGTTATGACATTTATGATCTATATTTCATCACCATCACTATTTTAAGCGCCACGCTCTTGTACTCTTTTAAGAAAAAATAGGGCAGTGTTTTCCTTCTTGCATTCCGCCCCGCAGTACTCTGTCTGACGCAAGTGGGATGGCGCCCAGAGTAGTCTATTTCAAAGCCATTCTAGGACCTGTCCACCGCCTCTGAATAGTACTGACAGTTACTGCTGACCTCTGTCGGGTTCCAGTCCCTGTGACTTCCGTCCTGCATTGCCGTACCGATGGCTCCCATGTATATTATGTATATGATTTATTTATAGTTATTTAGCTCAGATGATTTATTATAATTATTTTGTTTTAGCTCGTTACTTTCGGAGATACAGCTATGAACAAAATAAGGTTCGCCACCAATTACGACTGCGGCACTACCACAAATTGTACGTTGAGAGGTAAGTGAAGTAAATTTAAATATTGTGATAATTAAAGTCTCAAAACAGTACGCACTAGACTTTTGTGATTCTCTCCAGTACAATATATTTAGTTAATCAATCCTCATTTTGTGAACGTTCTGCATTTGTATTAAGTGTTAATGAAGTATATTTTCCATGTGACACTTGTTTCAAAAGTAAAATAGGGTTGGCTATCGGTAAAAATGCCTTTAAAACTCAGGCACGTGATGAAAGATTTTTATGGCAAAGGTTTGTAATCAGGTTTTCACAGCCGACTACATCACACAAAGATTCCAATTTTCATTTGTGTCTCATCCACTATTTTGGATGTGGTATCTACTGTATTTCAAGTTTTCAAAGAGTAATACGGAACAGTGTCGTTGATGGTTCGCATTGATCAGTCTATGCAATACATAATGTCGGCACCTACAGATATATACAGGGTGTTCGAAACATCGTAACGAAAACGATTTAGGCCATGATTCTGAGTTGATATCAAGGAATTTTCCGTCGCAAGAGTATGGGATTGAAAATTATCATGTTTTTTTTCTGAATCTGAAGTCTGAAGCATCCCGCTCCGTATTCGTTACGATGTCACTAATACCCTGTATAAATTCACACACCATATTCTTCAAATGGAGACTCACAAAAGTAATCTGGTGTCCAAAAAAAAAATGAGGCAAGTGGTACAGCAGTGTAGATGAAGCATGCCAATACACCGAATCAAATTGAGTAAGAAGAAGAAAATAAAAATCTTGTTCGCACCGAACAATCTTCGAGCCATTATGAATTTGTAAAGTAAATAAAACTTTGTAATAACCCGATTTAGGGTACGGTCACGTCGCGAGCTAATCTTCCATCTCCTTTGAGACAACGTCGTGTTTATGGAACAAAATGAATGTTAATTGACTTTTTTTAGTAGGAATGTTACTTTTATATTCAAACAAAGACAAAACACTGAGTTTGCACTGAACTTTTAAAAATAACAAATGGTCTATGTTATAATTACATTGAGCATACATATTCGCGTCTGTGGTCCAGTGGTTCAGCGTTGAGCTCACAATCCGGATTTGAACTCGAAATTCCGTTGACATATCACAAAAAAGACACGATAGAAAGAGAAATGAATATCCTAACAGTATACGTGAATCCACTTCGGCCTGTACTTTGGACCTTACGACTCTAAATTCGGTATAAAAGGACGGTCTACTTTCCAATATTCTAAAGGTTCAAGGAACTAATAATAAGAACATCTCAGACCCCATTCACCTAATTGCTAAGATAGAATCGGAATATTGGCTGTACCTAAATTCTATTACTAAATCGCTAAGTGCCAACTCATGCCGTCGTTGGTAGAATTCGCTTACTGTTATTGAATAATTAAATTCATTTGCCTTTATAATTGTAAAGTACGTAGTATAGTACTAGCAGACCCCGTAGACGTTTTGAACGATCGCATCGCCCCCTACAGGGTTATATTATACATAGAAACAATCATAATCAGCAGTATCCGAGTCATTAGTAATTAATATTCAAGATATTCAGTGAGTACAGCATACCATTGTTATTAAAAATACCATGTGAAACTAAACACTGGTTAGGTATTTGTTAAAGAAAAACATTAATATCTTGATGAAAATATTAATCACAATAAATTCTTTGACTAAGTAGGTATCTACTATTTTTGTTTCTATACCATATCAAATTATTTTGATACTCAGTAAAAACGGCATCAGTAGCAGACAGATATTCGAAAAACTTGATGTGAATTTAAATATTGGAAGTTTACCATATAAAAAGTGTGTAGAAAACAAATCAATCTGGCCAGAAACAGATACCAGTTTCTTTTTTTTATTCTGTTTAGGCTTCAAACTTTATCCAGGGGAGCGCAGCGTGTTTGAACAAGCCACTGTATAGTGTTAATAGTTACTCTTCTTTTTCATTTCGAATCCATTTTATTCTGTATCTGGATTTTCTCGTTTAATAGTCTCACACTATATTGCAAAATGTTCATGCTGACTTCAAAAGGAAGGTTATAGTTTGTTTAAAATTATGCGTGATTTACAATTTTATTTTGTTTTAGCGTCAGTCAAATGCTTATTCAAGAAGTTTCCAAAAAAAGTTAAAATCATAAATGTTATCCCGCATTGAAAATGTTAAACCGTAGTGTTAGTGAAGTAGGTGGCAATAGAACGTCTGATTAAAAATTCGCAAAAGTATAATTGTTGTGTTTGGAGGGTACTTAATGTTACTTACTCATGAAAAGAGCTAGTTCTTTAGAATCGTATAAGTGCTAGTTGGCTGAAATTACCTAACTATGTACCAGGTAAGATAATTTATGATTTAAGTTTGGCCGTTGCAAGTTACAATTGCAATGTAGTTTTGAACTCACCAAGAAACTAAACGTCCAGTCAGAAAGTTATGGAAGGTACTTATTGAATGATTTTAGTAAAAGCTAATTTTGTAACTTGGCGTTTAGTTTCAGATTTATTAAATTGATACCGGTCCACGCCAATGTAAACTACTTCCGATTTTCCGAAAAAAAAAATTGATTCACTATTTGTAGCAGGATAAAATTTTGTTGTAATTAGGTTTTAGCTAGGGCTAGCAGAGGAAGACCTAGAAGGACGTACATTTTGACTAAATTGGGGATGTCCTAAGAAAAAGTTTAGTACAATCTACTCTGAACGCTTCGTAATTTCTTATTGTATATTATATCGTTTTGATATCGTTTTTCTTTCACAGAACTACACAATAGCCTCGCAAGACAACACGATGAAGAAACGGTTCGTCGGATGAAAGAGTCCTGGGAGAAGAACCTCCCCGACCTGAATGACTACTTGGATAATATCTTGCCGCTGCTGAGGAATTCTTCAAACGAAACCAGTGAGTTGTTTTCTTGATACTTACATAAACTCAAGCACGAAGTAGGCAAAATTAAATTTCATCTGTTTTGCTTCTGATATGCAGCTCTTGTGTTGTCTTTTTTATACACGTACGCCTATTTTGGGTAGTTCCAGTACTAAATATTATTTTGCATTCTTCATAAACTTAGTTTATGATAGAGTTGGGTTGAGATTTGCTGAAAAGTTCAGACCGTACAAGTTTCCTGCATAAATGGAAACAGTGAGATATTATACAATTTCGCTTCTATAAAAGGCGGTAATTTAAAAATAAACTTGTTTGGTCCAATGGTATCGCTGTTCCCTAAAAATACCATTAACAATTGCATCAGAATTAAACGTTTTGATAGGTTTAACGATTCTATAAGTTTGTTTCTACAACATACGCAACGCGATAAGCAATATGACAGACTTAACTGATGCGTTACCGACCATTTCAATATTATCTTGATAGGTAATGCCATTTACCACATTGCCAGTAAGTAGTCTGAGAACCATCTTTTGTTTACCAACATCGGTGTTAAATAAATCAAGTAACAAATCCTTTGAACAAATTGTGCGTGTTGTTGTTTAGAAAGCTCATTAAAATGCATAACATACTGCTAGGAAGGGCTTAGGACCAGAGTGTATGGTCCTCTTTATCCGTACCATTTCCTCCTACTATTTTACATGTTATCATAATTTCCTTTCCGGGATACTGTGTGTCAGGAAACGCAACCTTTGCAATGTCCTAATGGTCAATGGTTTTCTTTGATTTTCTACATGACGGTAACGAGAATCTTTTCCTTATGAAGGGATATTTTTATTCTGTTTTTGAGCGCCTTAGATTGTTTTTATTGACTAAATTATTACTTAATAAAAGAAAAAGTCTACTTATAATTAGAAACTTGCCAATCGCTAAGTAAATCTTTAATAAATTACGTCGAATAGGTGAATTTGATTTAACTTATGACTGGAATTATATTTACTTTTGTTATAATTCTCCTTTTATTGTGTAGGTTGTAATGTTGTTGTCAAATTTATTATTGATCACCAAAAGCCCATTGTTCCTGTTCTTATGTGGTGAAGAAAATAAATTAAAAATTAAATAAATCTTTTATTTACAGATTTCAACTCCGTGGAGGAATATTGGGATTTTCTTGGAGAATATGAGGGTGCAACCCTTAAAGCTCGTGAACTGTGGGATCACATTAAACCCCTTTACGTAAAGTTGCACAAGTACGTCACACTGAAATTGAAAGGACCTGATGAAGTCGGAAAACCTTTACCTGTACACTTGCTAAGTAAGTATATTTATTATTCTTAGACATAAACAACTGATTCTTCGTTGGGGGAGACACGGCGCGTTCCGATATTTTTCATCTACTTCCACCACTACTCTGCTTTTCTGCTTTTTTATTTGTTTTTTCTTTGTTAAACTCAGCTTAGAAATAAATTAATTACTTTACATCGATACTCCAATTCTGACTTCATTTACTTTTTACTATTTCTATATCTACCTATGTATTAAAATATAAGCTCCTTTGGTGGATAAGTCAGTCCCTTGATACCCATATTTATGAAACATAATGAAATGGACAGAGCATAATTCCATGCATTCATACAGAACGGTCGCATATTCCCAGTCCACTTTAGAATTACAAATGAAATTATTCCTCATTTTGCAAAGTTAGTACGTAGATACGGAATTTAACTGTTCTATAGTTTTCCAGTTAGAAGACGAAAAATACACTTTATGGCTAGAATTTTAGAGTCTATATAATGTAATTTACCGTCGGCACTCCCCTCGGTAACCCCGAACTAACCGTAAGGCGATTTGCCAACGACATAAAATATTTGGTCCGTGATACCCACGGGATAACTATCGCGGTTGTATCATAGCGTAGACTCCCCGCAGGTTCCTTCGACATCAATTTTTATAGACAAATGAAATCCACAGACAAGGATAGCATTGTAACTAGATTTACTAACTGAATTGAACACGAGAAATATGATTTCATTTTTCTTTCCAGAATCCTTAACTGGAGACGATTGGTCAAATCTAATAGAAAATTTATTGCCTAAACACCCTGATATTTACCAGAAAGTTTTGGCAAATCTACAACTGAAGGTATAATTTATTTGTTTGACAAAACAAGTTTAACCTTATATGAAATAGTCAAATAAAACTATATTGGCGTATGTTTTAGGAGCTTGGTGGATTAAAAGCTTTCAAAGAAGCGTCTAAACTGATACAAGAGCTCAGTTTTGGCGAACTAGAACCTCAAATATGGGAGGAGTCAGTGTTCAACGGCTCGTGTCCCACAATATTGGTAGATTGGTGCAAGCCCAACAAAGTTCGAGCTGTATCGTGCAAAGACGTTAGCATAGGAAATTACATAGACGCTCACGAAGCCGCCATGAAGATTAAATATAAACAAACCACGGCTCTGCATAGTAATAATACTTACCTCTTACGAGAAGCAGCACGTTACTCAGGTAAACAGATTGTTTGTTCATCAATTTCTATTAAAATTGAACTAGGTTTTAAGTCCCTTGTTTGTTACAGCGGTCTACGAAGCTATTCCTGGGTTTACGTCTTTATTGGCATTAAACCCTCACGCGTTGGATAGAGCAGGGCTCTATCAATTAGACAGATTCAATTTTAACCCAAACCATCATCGGCTTGTGTTACAGCTGATTGTGGCGTTAAGGGATTTACCAAAGTAAGTAAATTGTAACAAATGGCCCAGAACTTCCTCACTAACTTTTGTCTCATTCAATTCGTTTGTGTTACAGATTGAACTACTTTTTAGCCGCAGATGAATGGCGACTAAAAGTTTTAATGGGGACGATCCCACAATCAAAAATAGCTACCAGTTGGAGCGAGTTTCGTAAAAACTTTTCTCTCATTGAAACATCTAACGTGGACATTTTAGGAGACTCTTATGTTCTTCTTAACAAGCCTTATATTGGGTATGTTGCGATTTTTATGATTTGTGTGATATTTTTCTACATAACAATGACGAATCCATTTATATTACAGAAAATTCTTGGGCGTCATTTTGAAGTACCAAATCTATCAATCATTTGCTGAAGAACTAGCATCAGACGAGTCAGATTTAGTGAAACATGTTGCTGATAGTAACAGTCGAATAACGTAAGTGCTATTGTAAATAATACTTCACTGGAAACAATATTCTACAAGTTAAGTGCATTTTCAACATTCCATTTGTATTGTTTTCAGTGATGCAATGATGCAAGGTTTCGGAGTCATTTGGCCGGAAATGGTTAGCGATTTGTTAGCGAAAAGAGAAAATGGACTTGAGTATACCGGACTTACGGATTACTACAGACTTCTAGATGAATATTTAGATAACCAACTAGAACCATCAGAAAATAATGAAATTGATGACTACATAGAACCAGTTATTCCTGAACCAGAAGAAAATGAAATACCAGCGGCTCAGGAGAAACCAGAAGAAAGTTTCAACCAACCTCAAACGCATGAAAATATTTTAGATAACATAATTGAAACTGGTGAGGAGTCACATTCCAAGTTTGAAACTTCAACAGTGGCCGTTATGGAAATAAAGAACGCGCCTGGGGACCAAAAGGAAGACGAAAGTAGAAAAGAGGCGTCGTACAGTACTTACTGGTGGATAGGAATAGCTGTCGCTGTGGCAGTTATTGTGATACTAATAGCAATAATAGCAAGAAAACGTCACAGCCACAGAAAACAACTGGAGAAACAGAGAAGAGACCATTCACGTGCCTGATTTGAGGAGTATCGGTTCTAGAAGTGGAACCGATACTTTCAAAGTCAAGACTTTAGTGAAATTGTGCCAATATGGGTGTATCGAACGTACTACAGTGTTCAAAGTGTAATCGTTGAGTGTATTGTGTTTTAAGTTTCTGTAACCTGCTTGTTCGTTACTTTAGGAACTTTAGCTTTCTTTAGCTGTGTTTACATTTTAGGCTAGATCATTATTTATTCTATTTACTCTGAGGTGCTGCATCGTACTGAATTCTATCACAAAAATGCATTTATTTCTGTCTCTTTATACGATCTTCTGAATGTGTATACAATTTAGCCATTTCTTTGCTAATATAAAATAATAAGACCTAGATAGTAAAGATGAAATAAATATTTTTGTACATATCACAATTTGCAAGATAGTTTTAAAAGATTGTTACCAAGAGTGTCTATAAATAAAATGTAAAATAGTTAGATGTAATTTCGCTGTGCCTTAAGCGTCTCAATTTCTAATAAGTAAGATGCATAAAATAATATTAAGAACGATCATATTTGTAAAAATGAATTGTAATTTTGTAAAAACTCTATTTATTCAACTGTATCGAAATTCAGACCAAAATCTACGTCTTTTTAGTTATGTATTTTTCTTCTTAAACTTTTATTCTTTTACTTTGTATTCTGCTGTTCTTCTTGGAAGGTCACATAGTTTTGCTGTTTTAAACATTTAAGTATCTGTATGAGTATCGAATTCGAATAGTTGGTATAATAATTCTTTAATATTGAAATGAAACAGATTACTGATTTGTTTAAATGAAAATTGGCTACGTATGAAAGTAACAGTGGTCGTAAATTAATAATTATTTAACAGAAAAAGAAGTTGAAACAGTATATTGTACCAATCTAGTACCCAATTCTAGAAGCAAAACATATTTTTGTTAAGCAAAAGCGATCAATGTAAAAACAGGGCAATAATAATAAAAGATGTTCAAAAATATGAAGGTATTCGTTTTAACACCCTGTCGCAGTAACAAGAGGGCTTTGTTTCAATTTGCCAAGTACTGCGACATGGTTCTAAAATACTATTATAAGACGCGCCCGTACCTACCTCAACTATTATCCATAAAGCAGCGTCCACAAGAACGGCAGAATCATCATTTCGGAATACTTAATCGTATATTATAATTTGATATCATTTTAATTAGAAAACAAGCTTTACTCTCAGTAAAGCATTAGGTAATATTGTGTCAGAATCGAAAACGGAATAATAAATGTTTTGAACATAAATCTATTTGTTTTTGATTAACAATTTTAAGTACCTGGGTAATTTCCTTCTTGTAAAGTGCTGCTTCGTCTGCTAGGAAATTTGGCGAATTCGCTGCAGACATGCTTTGCATGTAGTTACTGAAACTGTTTGCTAAAGAGACGCACAAAACAGTTACATTTGTGCACGCAAGCAGCCTACGTGCGCGCAGTGCATTTGCTTTTGTATTTGGCATACAGGGGTCTATGGGCTTATAATGGTTCGCATAAACTGTTCGTTTTTATTTTACATACAGTCTTCTTCTCATAATCAACAATTCATCACTTTCCATATGTTAATCGATCAATCTGAAATTAGTGCAAATTAATGAATCACAATGTGTTATTAAATCAGTGTCAGTAACACTGATTGAATCCTTGCGGTTTCAAGTCATTTGAACTCGTCAAGTGGTATTTAGGTATAGCGTCCATATTCTTCGGGTATTTTTTAACATTCTGTTAGATAACCTCTTCTTCTCTTGTGTAGGTTGTGAGGTGAATTACCAACCTCACCAATCCTGGTATCAGGGTATTGAGCCGTCAAAGGCCCCTGACATGGATCATGTAACGACTACTTACTTACATAGTAGTAACCGAGACCAACTGTTAACGTGGCTTTCGATGCACAGATCATCTTACTTACGTAGAATCAGGTGATCAACATGTAATTTCCTAATCAAATTTGGGATCACAAAGTGATTTTTGTGATATATCCCCACTGGGATTCGAACCCGGGGCATCCGCATCGTGACCCCAACGCTCAACCACTGGACCACGGAGGCCGTTTACCTCTAAGTAAGACCGTTAAGATAACCTGTAAACCCCAACGATTCAACCAATGTTATTTTCACTGATAAACTCATTATAACTCATAGATTGACATAGGTGGCGCAGAAGTCTTTTGTTCATTCCTAACTTACAATACAATAGAAAATACACTTTATTGCACCACAATAAAAAGAAATAATTACAAAAAGACCCTTAACTAAAACATACTTATACTCATGTTGTTAGTAATATTATTTGACATGAAGTTGTTGCCGAAAGTATTCTCGGTAAAAGTATAAGTACGCAAGTCAGCAGCAGAAAATTGTCCGCAGCATGAATGGTCCGTTCTCCTCGCGCGCTTTTCTATGCGTGCTCATAGTACCAACTAACCTCATCATCTCCCTAGCATTACCCCGTTTTTCACAGGGTCCGCTTACCTAACCTGAAGATTTGACAGGTCCGGCTTTTGGAGACTGCCTGTCTGTCTTTCCGCGAAGGGAAAACCAGCCCAATACAGGTTAAGTCACATATCTTCGAAAATGCATTTCTCCGGAATGTAAGTTTACTCACGATGTTTTCCATCACCGTTGAGCACGTGATAATCAAGTATGATCCAAACATGAATTCGAAAACAAATTCGACAATCATTGGTTTAGGCCTGTGCTGGATTCGAACCTGCGACCTAAAGTAAGTTTATTTGTTATACTGTACATATAACAAACAATTAAATTGTATCCAAATAAACATTTTTCCTTTTAATTATGTTAAACGAGAATAACTATTTAAAAGAATGCGATAAAATGAGTCGTATTAATCAAAATTTTATACTTATGTACTTCAGCTGTTAAAGCACACAAGTACCTATTATCGTAGACTTTATTAGAACTTACATGTTCCTTGCACACAGCCTTCACTGGTTCTATGCCAAGAAAGTACGGCAGTAATTGTAAGGAAATATGAGTTGAGTTGCCTTTGAACGTCTCCTAGGTAATATAGTCAAATATGAGCCAAGTTTATTTCATTACAAAACTGGAGTTTGTTGTTGAAATTATTTGGATAATATACTTTCAGAGCGTATATCAAAGAGAAAAATAATATGCATATATACTAATATAATACTTGCAGTGTTTATTCATTTTCTTTTTAATAGTGCTGACAATTTAAATTTGTAAAATAATTGATTATTGAATCTTTTTGACTCTGTTATTAAATCTTTTCTTATAGTTTCTTTACCCAGACATATTCCACTTGTCAATGTATTGATACCAGAATATCCTTAATTGATTGAGTTTGAGTCCAGCCAACTTATCTAGTAGTCCTATTCGATATCACTAATTCAAAACATCACACTGCATCACTGCAGTGGAAAATCTAATTCCAAGACGCTTTTACGCCTTTGACATGACAAGAAAGAATTTATAGATCGCCCTACTTTTAGTTTCATGCAATTAGGCTACAATACTGGCACCGAACTGACTATTTTCTTAATGTGTTTACGAGTAATTAAAGACAAGCAAAGACATTCAAATCACTCTATTAAAACATTTTAATCTTGTGAAAGGAACGTAGATAGAAATGTACTAAATATACGTTACATAACGTACTAACCACATAGCTAATAACTGTCTAACTGCTGGGCACAGGCCTCCCCTCAACCGACCGGAAGGGGTATTGAGCATACTCCACCACGCTGCTCCAATGCGGGTAGATGTGGTTTACGGCTAATAGCCAGGACCAACGTCTTAACGTGCCTTTCGAAACATGGAATTATGTTACTTTTTTGGACAATCAAGTGATTCAAGCCTGCAATGTCCTTACCAAACAAAGGACAGTCTCGCAAAGTGATTTCGACGATATCCCCATCAGGAATCGAACGCGGACCTCCAGGTTGTGAAACTAGCGCTCTAACCGCTAAACTAGGGAGGCAGCGTTATTAAAAAACGAAGACTAAAAGATAAAGTAGGTTTAAAATATAATCCGCATCACGAAATAATTCCTGCGGCTGCGGCGCTACTGTCGCAGATTTTGCATAGAATTATTATAACTTGTCAATGAAAGACTTTCCAGGCTACGATCACCCAAAAAATAAAATATAATTCGTTTGTAACGTTCTCATTTCATGGATAACAGCCAGAGATATCGAAAATTAATACTTGACTTTCTGAATTCCAACGAATTTCCCATAACTAATCAAACGCGTAGGTACCTACATTCAACTGCAGATCCAAATCATGTAAAAGAAAATATTGTTCCAACCGGGAATCAAACTTGTAAGTAAGCTTTGCAAAGTTATCTAGACATCGTTTCAGAACTTTCCATTTTTGTCATGAAAAGATAGCGGAACCAAATGTCAGATTCTACCCTTACTGAATATTACAACGTACGGATTTCAGTCACGAACAACCCTTTGCTTTTCATACTTCATATTTCTTACATCAAATCATGAACCTGCCTTAAAACTGAATAGCTTTCTAGGGATAACCAATTTTGTTTGATATCGGGTGAATTTCGCGCCTTTACCGGATAGGTTTTGTAAGTATAATAGAAAATTATTGGGTAGGCCTTGAGTATTGACGAGTCATTCACATCACATAATCCACACGATAGAAGAAGATTGGGTATTGTCAATCACTCAATCAATCAATAATACTTTATTGCACAATGACATATACACAGGACATAAATATACGAATAAGAATAAGCAAAATACGCGTTTGTGCTATTTGAATATCCCTTGAAGCCTAAATGTTGAATGAGATACTCATTACTGCTAAGAAGCCGGTCTCTCTTTGTTTAAGAGCTGCGTTCTTATCGGTGGAGTAATCACCAATTGAGAAATTGGTAGGTGTGCTGCGGAACGGAAGGCGATTGGGGCAACCACCGTTCTACACGCGCTATCTATGGAGCAATGAAAAAGGCGGTACAGAGATAAATATGAAAATTCTGCAACAGTCTTTGTTTCTAAGATGCCATTTTTTTTTTGTAGATTTCAAGGCTTAGAGTGAGGTGAGTGTATCCTTTGTTTGTCCATCCTTCGGCTGCAACGTCGCTTACCAACATATTATGAGATTTACGTCAAAAAAAGGTCAAATGGAAACTAAAAGTAAAACTACTTTCACGCCATCTAATTCCGCGGCAGCAGAAATTACACTCTAACCCTTCCATATGAATTCTGACGATTTTAGTGATTCAATTGGAAAAAATATCAAACCGGAACTGAGTGAAGCACGGGCATGTCGTTAGTGTCAAAATAAATAACAAAAAAAGGAACAAATACATACAGGAATTTACATTCATGGTGAAAATAATATTTTACTATTTTGGTATTCCGTGTTTTTTTTATTTTTTGTAACCGGGATAATGGTTTAACGCGCCTTCCGAAGTAGCATAGGTATTACGCATAACTTAATTTAGTTTACTAGACATTCCTGAAAATTATTCAGTACTGTCTCATATTACATCAATGCTAAGTCTGTGGCACAGTAAATAGATTTCCATACATTTGTATTCATCGTTGCAGATGTGACAGATGCTAATCTTTGGACAACGGACAACTTGATATGCAAGACAAGGCTTAGGCCTATTTTGATAGTGAATTTCGAATATTAAATTACTAAAGTCAAGGCTGTATGGTCCTCGGATCTTTGCCTGCCTTATATAAGGCGAATTTAAACAACAACAAACATCTATGGTCTAGTAGGTCTAATATGTCAAACCTCACGTTACATCAATGTTACATACGGTTTGTAATAGACATTAATTCGCTTCTCGTATAAGCCTTATTCCGGCTTTTAGATAAGCGTCTTATACTGTGTAAATAAATAATTTGTAAAAGTGTTTTGACAAAATAAAAAAAACATAAAGTTGTATCACGCCTGTATCCCCGAAGGGGTAGGCAGAGGTTTATACACCCACTCCTCGCCAGCTGTGTTTTATGTCCCATGTAATAGGGGACGAGCCTATTCTGGAAAGCTATAAAGTTTGGAAACCTATAAAGTAGAATTCAGTAGTTTAGACCCTGAGCCGGGATTCAAACCCGTGATACTACGATGTAAGTGACGCATACTCCAAATAGGGCTATTACGGACTATCGTGTGGGTTGTGAGGTGGATTACTAACCTCATCAACCCTTTGTCAAGGTTACTATTGAACCGCCAAAGGCCCCTGACATGGCTCATGTAACGACTACAAGCATCCGTAAGTAGTAACCGGGACCAACGGCTTAACGTGCTTTCCGAAGCACGGATCGTCTTACTTTCAGACAACCTGGTGATCAGCTAGTAATGTCCTAACCAAACTAGGGACTACAAAGTAATTTTTGTGATACGTCCCCACCGGGAATCGAACCCGGAACCTCCGGATCGTGAGCCCAACGCTCAACCACTAGACCACGGAGGTCACGGAGGGCAATGAGTTTGCAATAGAAGTTGGCTTTAACTCGGAATAAATGTATGGATGGATGACCATAAAAGTATAACATACTTTATGGGCCGTATCGTACTGGGACATCACTTGTATAAAGGGTACCTCACTTTTTGTTACCGGCAAACGAATCCAGAACAATTTCCCGCTGATGGTGTAACGGAGTAGCAAACATGCAACCTATACCTATAGAGGCCATTAAATATCTCACTAGGACACAATGATTGCGCTGCAACCGCAACCCCGATACCGACCCCACCGGCGTGGTCGACGACTTCCCTTAATCAGCGCTTATCGCTATCGACCCACTAGAGTCGATTAATTCTTTCAATTTTTTTTCCTCTCAGACGACGCCCTGAGCCGAGGTTCGCGCCCAACTGGGCACCCTCAGGCCTGTAGTCTTAAACGTTGTACCGGGCGAGAGCCTTCAGCGCTCCCCATTTGTCGAGCCAAGTAGTTAATGCCATCTGCGGCAAATCTACAATAAGTAACGACAAAAAAAAGCTGCAACCACATGATCTTACATCAGTATTCTAAGATGTTAACTCCAACCTTCCTTGACTGCGTCCTCATTTGAGACGACTTCGAGATCTTCCCCAAACTCAGCTCAAAATTCGTCTTCTGAGACGGCACCTCAACCTTAACTCCAATTTAGTCCGACGTTATTTTCATGTTATTTTCTTGTATAAGATGCTCGACTCCACCGCGTGAAGCCCTCAAGTCGACGACGTAACTGTCAATATCATCATCATCAATTTAAGAGCCACGCTCTTGTCGGTGTAGCATTTTCCTAAATACTCTCCATGCTACTTTTTTAGGGGAAAATAGGGCAGTGGTTTCCCTCTTGCCTTTCGCCTCGCACTACTCTGTCTGACGCAAGCGGGATGGCGCCCAGAGTAGTCTATTACAAAGCCATACTAGGACTCCTGTCCTCCGCCTCTCAATAGTACCTACAGTTACTGCTGCCCTATGTCAGGTTCCAGGTTACAATCCCTGTGACTTGCCCCTTCCGTTCTGCGTTGCCGTACCGATGGCTCCCATCTTCGCCTCTGCAACGGTCAATATAAAATACCAAAATGCTATGCTGAGGCTGAGTCGACTGGAGAAAGAGTCGAGTGAACATCTTCGGAATACGGGTGTTAATCTATAAGGTTCTTGTTGTGGGAACAATAGTGAAGACAAAATTTCATTTGAAGGGTTCAACGTTTTGGGATTCTATGTCAGACAGTAAATGAATTTTATTCCATTATTAAATGACATTATAATTGTACTTATAGTAAATGTTAAGGATAAGGAAAACAGAACGGGTCAAGTATTATGAAGATTATTAGATTTGCAAAGAAAATGAAATGGGTTTGCCACGCCTTATATTGCAGCCCGTTATACTATGCATGTCTCTGTCTTTATCTCTGCAAGTCCTGTTTGTAGTAGCTACCAATTTATAGTGTTCGCGGTCAATGTAAATTGAAGAGGTGCGCTGCAATTTTCATTTTTCAAAAACCCTATCCATCTTACAACTAAAAAATAAATCAGGGATGAACGTGGGTTTAAGTAATTGACAGCCAAGCAAAATTGAATCCAATTATCATACAATTCGACTGAACTTTGCTTGGCTGTCAAAGCCCACGTTCATCCCCGGTTTATTTTTAGTTGTAAGGTGGTAACTGATTTTGAAAAAATATAATATACTTAAATCAAATCAAATACTCTTTATTGCACTGAACTTAATTTCAAACATTACACATAGATACAGTATAATTGGGCGGCCTTATTGCTCTAGAACAATTTATTTCAGGCAACCACTAGGTACCAGGAAACAACCGCTTACTAGACTTGGATGTGGGATGGTGGAAGTCTTCAACAAAACGAGCCAGTTTGAAAGATTTTCCTTGTAAATAGGCTAGGGTTTGACTACAATCTACCGCTACGGGAACTGAAACACTATATGTAATAGACAAATAAATATAGGAACTGACTACATACCTAACATAACATTATACTTACTAACAGTTAGTTTGCACCTGCTTTCATGACGTATTAATCCTAAGAGACAACCATTTTGGGAATATTTGTCTTTGTATCCTCGATAGTAGCAACATTCTAGGTATAAGATTATTGGTTCACTAAGTTTCAATTTCGGATAAACCATACCTGGAGGGCCAAAAAAGTCACTTTTGATGAATTATTAATATGTTCCTATTATGAATTGAATTGCAAATTCTAAAATGGCCACTTATGGATTTTCATATTTCAATTCATATTACGATTCATAATATTATGAATTTTTGACAGTTTGAAGGTGTCTATGTTGTGTGTGTCTTGAGTTCATTTCAGTACGATGGTCAGGTACCACTTGAGTAACGGCCTCCGTGGTCCAGTGGTTGAACGTTGGGCTCACGATCCGGAGGCCCCGGCTTCGAATCCAGGTGGGGACATAGCACAAAAATCACTTTGTGATCCCTAGTTTGGTTAGGACATTACAAGCTGTTCACCTGATTGTCGGAAAGTAAGACGATCCGTGCTTCGGAAGACACGTTAAGCGATTGGTCCCGGTTAATACTTACTGATGTATATTATATAGTCGTTACAAGAACTATGTCAGGGGCCTTTGGCGCTTAGTAATAATCCTGACACCAGGGTTGATGAGTTTGGTATTCCACCTCACAACCCCACGATAAGAATGAGACCATTTGAGTACTTTTAAATAGCTAGATTAATTTGTAAATTTTTAAACATTTATTGACTTTGTCACATTACAGTATTGCCTTTTAGATGAATTTCTTCAATGTGGCCTTTTTAAGCCCGCAGTATTTTTTCTGATATGTATTTTTCGTACTATGCAGACTGGTAGTGTTATGTGTTATTACAACTCCATACTTACCAATATTTGTACGATAACTACCGTTGCGCCACCATCGTGGCGTAGTGAGATATTGCCCTTAATGGTACTATCACTTTTATGACCCTCAGGTTTCTTTAGAAGCAAACACAACTTTAAAATGTTATATTTTGTTATAAATTATTCTTTCAGGGCTTTCATTTAAGAGGTCACTCAAAATATTAATCGTCGTTTTAGGGTTAAAGTGTCTCTTTAAACCTTTAATTTATTAAATTTACACTAATTCGTAAAAATCCATTGAAAGTCAAATTCTAGTCTTTGACTTGAATTCTGAGCGACACCGCTTGAAATTTGTCAAGTGTCAATAGTAGTCTAAATAAACATTTTTATTTTTTATTTTAGTCAGAACCAGACAAAGGGTTTCGAATGGCAGATATTGTAGCATCTAAAATGTTCTCACTAGTATTAGCTACAAATTATTACTACAGTACAGTGGTCGAGTATCTCTTTCGGTAGCTACTCCTCTTTCATGTGGCTGTACGAGTAAGTGCGACGACGAGTGACCTTCTCGATCCGGCGCGAGTTACTATTAAGGCAACGAAGACCCCTGACATGGCTCATGTAACGCAGTGTATTTCAAAGTAGTAGCCAGGGCCAATGGGTTTCCGAAGCACGGGATCGCTTTTTCAGAAAATAATCAAGCTGATGTCAAGTAAAATATATCCATACCTAATTAGGGGTAATCTTTTGTTTGACATATCCTCACGAAATCAAACCCAGGACCGGATAGTCAACCCAAATCTGGATACTGAACCGAAGGGCTATCAACTTCGGCTACTGATGATGGATCATCCGCATTGTATTCTGATATTTTAGCCTTAATGATTAATTTCAAACGTCACCTCGACATTTCATTATTTTATTTTGTTGACTGTCCCCTTTGATCCTTTCTAGCTGACAATTAATTTATTCTATAGAATACAAAGCTGAAATATTTTGAGCCAGGGTCATAATTTTCAATAGACGGCAATTATACAAAGCAAGAGATAAGCCTAATGTATTGAAATTGTACGTAATCACTTGACAATATTGGTAAAGGACAGGGTCTACCTCCATTATTCGAATAATGTTTGGGCACCTACGCATCGTTTTCATTCTTGAATTTATGGGGTTCTTTGATTAATTAGGGGACACTGAAAACACGTGTAACGGTTATAACGATACTCGGGTCAGTAATATCGTTGCCAAACTATCAATTAAAAATGATATACATACTATCAATAGACCTATAGACACTATGAATACTCTTATATACTATACGTACGAGAAAATTACTGACTAGTGTTACCTATCCTAACACTAACCTAATATGCATAATATGCTATATGGTCGCCTGTTGTACTCATTCTATTTCTTTTTGTTTTGTATTTTCCTGTTTTTGCAATTAAGTATATATGCTTTGTTATGTTAATAGTGACTAACTATCGATACTGTTGGTTTTATTTTCATTTATCGACAGTCTATCGAAAATGGTCTATTGATAGGTAACACTAGTCAGTAATTTTCTCGTACGTATAGTTTTAGGCAAAGATCCTTATTTAATGCGGTCATAACTCAGTTTTATTTGTTGTTCAAAAACATCCTTAAATACATAGACTCAATGTTCACAATATGGGTATCACAGAAGGGCAGAGCTATAAGCAATTAGATGAGTTATGATCTGCAGTACTCAGTGTTAAGTGCAGTCACTCTTGTCAAGTCCCAACATGGACATAAAGGCCCGATTGATGACAAATTATGTCGTCCATTTAGGTAGTTCGTGTCAGATGCAGCGATACAGCACCAGGTGTGTTAAAATGTCACATAACAACTAAAAAGCAATATTGCTTTTTAGCTGAATTAATTCGAACTTTAACCCCCGTGTACCTCTACCAATGGTTGTACGCTGTGACCAGTCTAATTGGGAATATATTCGTGAGCTTATTTTCTGTTGCTATACAGAACCTTGGCAAGGAGAAATGTACCACGCATTAGGGTTCAGGCATGATTGACTTCAGTCCACGTTCGCAGGAAATTACCTTCGATATCCCCAACTACCCCAAAGGTAGCTATTAGTGGAGGAAGACGTGCGACATTGATTCCTAACTAGGGTATGCTGTACATACGTACTATACCTAGACTCGCTCACGTAATCCCTAACGGGCAGAGCTCCAAGTAATCTTGCAGCCACGTCATTAAATCCAGAAGAGGATTTCGGTAGAAGAGGATTTTCTAAAAGCCATAGACCTGCATTATTTCGCGCTCAACTTATCGGTCTAAGAAATATTAGTATTCAATATTTCATGTAGATGGCGCCGGTGTTGGCTTGATGACGTCATAGATCGAAAAGTTCACATAGACAGGAAGAGGACCCGGTGGTGTAATAGTTAACACGCTCGGCTTGATAGCAGCTGCAGCTGCCCGACTAAGTCACATTTTTTAAGATTTCTATTTTAGTGAGTTTACCTATGCAGGGGTAAGTATTATAAAAACAAAAAGAAATACCCTCAAAGCATTTTTCAAAATACTTCTGTTTTACGTGCGTACGTTTTGGACACATGTACCATAACCTATATTGGGCTGTTTTTCCCTTCGCGGCAAGGGTTAGAAGTCAGACAGGATGTTTCTTCTTTAAATAATTGGTCCTGTCATATTTTTAGGTTAGGTAAGCGGACCCTGCGAAAATGGAATAACACTAGAGAGATGATGATGACTTTTGATGGCTGCATAAAACGTAAATGTCTACTCTACATCGACTGTCTAGTCGATGCGACTTGCGACTCAACTACAACTACATGTCTCTAGTATATTGCAGATCGATTATTAAACTTACTTAATCTTTATTATACCTTGTCCGTATATTCGTCCAAATTAATATGAATATTGTGCGAGTGCCTACTCCTTGTATATACCTACTAGGTATTTAAGACTGAAAACTTCGCTTCCATAAATAAACAGTACAAAGTAGCAAATAATTAACATAACATCATAAATGTTTCGGTGTATTACCTATAAAGCACCCTACTGACTGCCAGCGCGAAAGCGATTAAAACGTCTAACGACAAAAAAAATCGATCAATTACTTCCATAATTTAGATTCCAGAAAGTCATATATGTGTGTGTTGTAATAGATAGACAACACAAATATATGTTTTTATTTTAATGCTAACTCCAACATAATAGTCGTAGACCAGTCAATGCAATGATGGTGATTTTATCTCTCTATTTAGCGTCACGGTGGTCCTGTGATTTACAGGCTTGCTTCTCAAACGGGGAGCGCCGATTCGAATCCCGGTACTGGAGTTGCACTAATGAGTTTTATTAATTTAACTTAAGTATAGTTTTAACAAATACAATTGCTCGACATACGGCTCACCACCTATCATGTTAGTGTAACAGAAAGCTCGGTGAAGAATGGATACTTAGTTCATCTTGCGATGGATACACCTCTGTCTATATACTTGGGGGGACTTAGTCGTGAACTTATGTTATCTTGGATACAAATCCGATATAAAAAAAATTACATTAATTATCAAAAGTGAGAATGAAAATCAAAAGAGATTTATTGCAATTTTACTGTACAAAAAAAGATGCCATAGGTATATTACGTATAAAAAAGAAAAAAAATACAGTTCTTAGGTACAATTTAACCCAATCGGGCGTGCAACATTACGTAGGTAAAATCATTACCTACTGATGATTATTAATTATGAATCATTCAAACGGTTATCAGTATCGGCATAAATTAATATATAGGTATGCAATCCTTGATTCATGACTGTCTTAAGTCTATTGAAAATCGCTATTCGCTAACAGTCAGAACAACACACGAGGTGTTAATTTAGTAACAAATTCTAAATTCCTACTCAAAATTTTCGCTCGCATAAATGGATTATTGAGTGTTTTCCGGAAATTAATTATAATAAGCTTATACATACTGACGCATATTACACGGATACTGTGGCTTGTTTCACAGGAAACTATGCTATTTAGCAGAAACAATAATTGCTAGTCAATAATGAAAACCTCGTAAGCGCCTTCTTGAAATATCATATTTGGATAGGTATGATTTTTGCCAATAAATATCTCAATACAGGTAAAAAGTAATCCAATAGTAATTTCGTGTCTTTACGTTCAGAAAAAAGTGACTGATTTGACTAGTTGGAAACTAGCCTAAAAAATATGTGATTAATTGGCTACTTCACAATTTTCAGATAAGTATATTAAAAATAACCAACGCGTTACATAATAGAAAAAAATAAATTCTTCATGAATTGCAAATTTCGCAATTTCACGTGACACGGTGGTCACGAGACATTTTGCCCAATGACGTCACATTTCAATAAACAAAGAAACTGTCAAACAGTAAGTAGACTGACGGATAGCTTTTGTTTATTTTGAGACAAGTGACGTCACACGAAGTTGAATCGGGTCTGATAATACACAGATAATAAAACGCATTATTATGTTGTAAAAACAAATGTTCTTAATAAAAATAAAACTATTGGATTTGACAAACTACCATATCAGACATATTTTCATATTTAATTGTTACAACTGTCAAATAGCCAATGCTTACGTGAGTAATCTCAAATAGTAATAGGCGTACGTACTTTTTACAAAAAAATAAACCGTTTTGTTTTTTACTAAGCCATGTGCCGAATAATGCAGCGAGATATCTGGGGGATTTCTACCGTTTGCCCACTGCTAGACACGCGGATCGTCTTGTTTTAGATAAGTATTTTTCAATAAGTATATTATTTACATTGTTCACACTGTCATATACACAACTATTAAGGTATATAACAGCCTTAGTGACCTGGTGGCAAATAATATAGAATAATACTACAAATACAACGGTAACTCTATTGGGCTGATTTCCTAAGCAGGTTGGAAGGTCAGACAGACAGTCGCTTCTGTAAAAAACCGGACTTGTCAATCGCGGTAAGCGGAGTGCGTGAAAATGGGATAACCCTATCGATATTATTCAAATTGTTTTTTTTTTTGGTCTATTATTAACTTAAGATTAATTAAATTGTTGTGATTGACATAAAGTATACTGATTACTTACTAGGAAGTTTGTTTGTATTTTCAGAAATAAACGAATTGTTTTTGTCCGAGAGCAAACCTTTACACATAAAACTGATTATTTTGTAAGTATTGTACACAAACAGGTAAAAGAAGACAAACAAAACAACACAAATAAAGATGTAAACCCCCTGACCCTGTATTCACAAATAAAGATTTTGATTGGATTTGAACACGATGTCTTTTTATATCTTTTTTTTTTCAATAAACTAGCTACTAAATAAACATCAATTTTGCTCAATATATAAGTTACGGAAGTTGACGGATAAAGGTCGGAAGTAGAAAACATTTTATGAAATTTGCTAAGATAAATTACCATTTTGACTGATTACTTTTTGTGGCTAATACCTTTCCAAGTTTGTCAATAATACTAATCGACTTTTATCTTTCGATATGGAGTTGTCAAAAAAAAAACATTTTTGATGAAAAACATTCTGGTTACATACGTATTTACATAAATTCCCGCCCTCAGTCCCTTATCCACAATAAGAGTAACTTGAAACCAGTTTAAAATTCGTAATCCTTCAATGAACCTTTTATCAGAGTTCTATCTTTTTTATTCATAATTCATAATTTATTCATAAACAATATCATTGTATGCGAATGTCAGGTATTCGCTTCCAATCCAGTTTAGAATGATTTTGATTCTGTTTCATTTCTTCTTCCTATGTTCCTAACGCGAGTTCTGCGTCAATGACGCCACACCACGCCAACACCCTGGTGTCATGGTTACTATTCAACCGCGAGAGACCCTTGTCAAGGCTCATTTAACGACTATTATAATTTAATAAGTACTTCAATAAATTGTAACCGGGCGCCAGTGGCAACTAAACGTGTATGTACTCGTACTTCCGAATAATCAAATGATTCAGCCTAAAATGTTCTAATCAAAGAACAGTGAGTGAGTGGATAGTGACACAAAATTGTTTGTGAAGTGTGTCCTTGCTAGGAATCAAACTCAAAACCTGCGAATCGAACTGAATCGGAAACCGAGCACACCTCGGGCATTTCGTAGAAAAATCGAATTTACCTTGTGCTGACTTACTGAATAGACAGACCGCGCGCTCTCTCTTTTTCTTCTTAGCGGTTTACGACCGTTTTGACTAAAGTAAGACCTGTGTGTAAGACCCAGAGGGGGTGAAGTGAATCTGGCTTGGCGCCCGATACAAATTGTTTCGGGGCGGAGAGTTATCATTCTATATATCTGCTTAGCGTTATCCCGTTTTGACAGGGTCCGCTTATCTAACTTGAAGATTTGACAGGTCCAAATCCACTGTCTATCTGCCCTTCGAACCTGCGAAGGGAAAACCAGCCCTGTAGAGTTTCTGTTATACTTATTAATATTCTATTTGTACTATTATTCTTTATTCTATGCCACCAGAAAACGGAGGCTGTTATATTCCTTAATAAGTAGTTGTGTACATGACAGGGTGCTCAATCATTTGTAAAATCCATCTAAAATTATTATGCCCGACCCCAGAGTCGCTAGTGCCCACATCAAACCCTCCACTCCAAAGGTAAACGTTCATTTAGCTAGCCCTGAAAGAGGGCATTAATCAAACGCCTAATAACTATGCAACATCTGCGCTTGAGTACAAAGTTTATTACTTTCCAGTTCATTTTATTACCTCTACTCTTTTACTGCACCTTTATGTATGAAATACGAAGTCTTTGATTCGAAATTAATTAGCTTTTAAATATAAATATTCGAAAGCTTTGACTTTACATGGGTTTCTGCTTAAGAGATGAATTTCCTCGTGTGAGTAATTTTGCGGGCTTTTATTTAGCATTACCTAAATGTATCATCATCATTATAAACTTTTAAGTATGTATTAAAATTATCTATAATTGATATTGATTTTAAGTTTACGCGGTTATTATCATAATTAAAACACATAATAACGGGTTCTTACCGCGTTTAAATGGGGATATGAGACTCCCGATATTTCGACACTGTTGCAAGTGCCATGATCACGGGATGACTGATGAGATTGGAGTGGAGTAGGTAGATCCATAATTTTCTACGGGCAGACATATCTGTCTACCCTCTTTCTTTGCCGCTTGTTTGTTTTGTTTGTTTTTGATATCGGAATGTTCGGAACCATCTGAACTCACACCAAACTCACTACGACAAACCGCACTCACTGTGTCCTCACGTTTTTTCACCACATTAGGCCGTTTCAAGCTTTTTACAACACCTACTACTGGATTCCACATGGTCGATAATTTGAACCCGTCTTCCCTGTTGAAATTTTTATGTTTTCTGATTTCAATAGCCTCTTTTACGAGTCTGGGGATGTAATGACGTTCTGTCGATAATATTTGTGGATTGTTAAACTCGATCCAGTGGATCTTGCAACAGTGTCGGGAGTCTCATATCTCCATTTAAACGCGGTAAGAACCCGTTATTATGTGTTTTAATTGATATTGAGTTCCACGAGCCAATTATGAAATCATGAAGATCATTGGGCTCATTAAAATTCAATGGCTCAATAAAGGCTCGAATATCAAAACTCAAAAGCGACATCGCTTTTCAATTATATTATGCTCATTCGAAAGAGACTTTAAATTCGGCTTGTTGTGCAATAAGTCAGCATTTAAAATAACATGGTTCAAAAAGGTTTACCAAATTGTGTGCTTAAAGTGAAGTTAAACCTTACAACTATTACTTTTCAACTTTTTTTTCTATTTTGTTATAGAGAACACAGCAAAAACATATTTTTCGATTAAGTATCTTGTAAATTTTGGTAAATGTACCTGTGTTTTGCCTTTGGACAGCCACACCGGCTTAAGTAGTTAATTATTATTAACTATGCTACAGGTGATCATATTGTCGCTGATGTCGCGAATTAACGTATCTGAAATCTTAATTCTGAAATAAGACATAAATCACTTTAGCAAAAAATTACAGATAGGTACGTCAGCTAGTAAAACAGCCACGATATACTTTATTATAAAAAAACGCTGGTGTTGAAATGAAACCACTTTTGTCTATATATTTAGGTAATTATAATTTACAAATCATCGTTAATTTTTAAAGATTCCTTTATACTGCTGTCCCAATTAGTTGGATCACCAAGTGCATACGGTTGAAATGAACGGGTTAATAAATAGTACTGTCCCCTTGCTCTGAAAATAATCAAATGTTTTAATATAAGAATAAGTGTGTCTGAATGTAGAATTACTGTTGAAAATTAAAAGATTGAACACACATAAGATAATGAATTTGACCATATTAGGACTTATAGTTCATCTTGTGATGGATGTACTTCTTAATACACTAATTGAGATGCAACCTTGAGATTATGTCATGTTATCTTAAAGGCAGAAAAATAAAAAAGTACTTATAAAAAATCCCCGCGAAATAAGAAGTGACACGCTTCATTGACTCAACTACCATCATAAGAACAATTTTTCACTTACGATAACAACGACCTCCGTGGTCCAGTGCTTGAGCGTTGGGCTCATGATCCCGAGGTCCCGGGTTCGATTCCCAGTGGGAACGTATCACAAAAATTACTTTATGATTCCTAGTTTGTTTAGGACATTACATGCTAATCACCTGATTGTCCGAAAGTAAGATGATCCGTGCTTTGGAAGGCACGTTAAAGCGTTGGTCCCGGTTTACTACTTACTGATGTAAGTAAGTAGTCGTTACATGAGCCATGTCAGGAGCCTTTGGGGGCTCAATAGTAACCCTCATACCAGGATTGATGAGGTTGGTACTCCATCTTACAATCCACATGATAGAAGAAGACTTACGTATAATTTAGCTTCAATCCGCTCATGTTTATTCTCCTTTTGTTGTCATATTCAATCCTTTCGTAACTTTCCCAATATATTGAAGTGTACGCCGCTCCTTCGTCCGTGATGGAGTCCGAGTAATACAATATGGAACGATGATGTGCGCATAAACCTTAAAAAAGTGAAATTACACATGTCCTTAAAACTATGATATCTGTCCGACCTTTTTATATAATAAACACACACACACACAGAAATTACAAACATAACAACAACAGTGTGTTTTTATACGATAAAGCTCGGTGAGGCGTAGGTCTTGCGATGGATGTACCTCTGGCAACCCAATGGGGATTTTATTTATATATTATTACAGTCGGGAGCTTAATGTTATGTTAAAAATAAGCTCTTCTAAACACTAATTACAATGAGTTCAGGATTCAGAACCTTATTACAGTACGAGAGGCAATAGCGTGAAAGAGAGGAGGCCTTTACCTAGCAGTGGATACAGGTAGTTAGATAAAGAGGCAAAGCCAATGTTATCCCTTAGACTAAGTTCATAGATTGTAGTCCACTCTATACTTTTTACGCGGAAGTTACCTATGCTAAACATCCAATAGTGTGGGGTATTTTGTGAACCCTGGATTTTTAATTACAGGAACACCTTTTTTAATTATTCATGAAATTTTTTGCTACCCAATTTTTGTCGTGTGAAATTAAATGGGCATTCTTATCATTTTAAAACTATATTTTTTTAAAAAAGGGAAATACCTCTTTGGTCATCACAACCTGGTTGTATTCTTCCTCCGTTGGGATAGAAGTCGACATGACCTAAAGGAACTCGATAACCCCAGGAATTCGTTGAGGAATGAATAACTTCGACATAGCGGGCATCACTTGAATCAAGACGCTGGTTTTCCAGACTGAATTTGTAAAGAGGTAATGCTGGATCTAACCCTAAAATCAATCATTCACATGAAATACATGTTAGATCTCGATTATGTACATATAAACGGCTACTAAGTTATTATCACTTACTGCTATCCGACTAAAATTAAATTGTTAAGATTTGAGGAGGAAATTTAAAAGAAAATTACATACTTATCTATTTTGAGATCTTGCGCACGAGCAGGGACCTTATTTTTGAAACGCTTGCCTTCAAGTCACGTTCGAAAATATATACCCATTTCACGTAGCACATCAGAACTTGTTATTTGCAAGATGAGACAGGTATATGTTTTCGCACGCCAGTTGAACGCTAGCGATTCAAAAATAACGGCCATCCTTGGTATATTAGTCGACAGCCGCTAGCGACTCGTCAAAACTCAACTAATGCGGTCGAAGTGCTGCTCGTGTATAAGAGCGCTTACCTGTAATAGCATCGACTACTCTGTTCATTTCTTTTACATTTTGTCCAACATTACCAGCGATATGAGCTCCAATACTGTGCCCTATGAGATGCATCTTAGTAGGAGAAATTCCATTTGCTATTAAAAATTTAATAAATTCAGTTATCATCCACACGACTGCATCAGCGTATGTTTTTGCAACTTTATATGTGTCCTTGGCAAGTTTGCTCCAGTCGACGATTATAACATTAAACCCAGTAGTTTTAGCATACGCTGAAAATGGAAATTACAACAACAAACAGTACTTCAAGATACAGGGTGTTAGTGACATCGTAACGAATACTGAGGGGGATGATTCAGACATGGCTTCTGTAACGATTACATACATCAGTAAGTAGTAACCGGGACCAACGGCTTCACGTGCCTTCCGAAGCACGGATAATCTTTCGGACAAACAGGTGATCAGCCTGTAATGTCCTAACCAAACAAGGGATCACAAACTGACTTTTGTGATATGTCCCCACCGGGCTACGAACCCGGGGCCTCCGGATCGTGAGCATAACGCTCAATCACTGGACCACAGAAGCTGTTATCCGGACACCTAAAACGGGTGATAGTTTTGAGCGCTTCCCATTTCTCCAATCTTAATCAATACAGATAGAGCAAAGTGTATAATGAAGCTGTTAAGAGAAGTGATCTGGGTGACTCCCGGTATGATTTGGTAAATATGCGTATGGGACCACATACTTACCAAATAATTTAATGATGGCAACATTGCATCACGTTTGTATAGTTTTTTACGGTAGATGTGGTTGTGGTTTTTGTGGTGGTATTAATGATGAGACCCATGAAACATTGGCCATAATATACATACCATCTTTTAGACTGTTTATAGCTAAAATTGTGTCATTATTACTAATCCAGCCGTGTATGATAACTTTTATTTCTTGCTTGAAATTAAAATTCGATTTCCAAAGGAGTGAGGTATCGTTAATTTTCAATTCTTGATGTGCATCGGTATTTTTTCTGGAACATAATTTTATTAAGTATAAATATTTCATACATACATAGTATTACATAGGCGTTCATTAATGAGACGCAGATGCATTATTTCTTTGCAATAGTAAGGAAACGCCTCAATGATGCGTCGCTTGGAAGACAGCTCCAACAGCATCCTGGGTGTGTGGGTGGGACCGCTGGGAGTCGCCACTGAAGGCGCGATGGTTGCGGCTACACGCCCACATTCCTCCTCCCGCTAGGCGGCTCTAATTTGTGACTTTCTTTTAATAAATAAATATTTGTCTACTAACACTAGGATTAAGTACTATGTTACTAACGTCTGTGGACAATAGTCTGAAAATAAAGATATTTGAATTAATTCATAAATCTATAGCACTCCTAACATCGAAGTTCAGAGAATTATAAACTGTTTTCCCTGCGATAGATCACCAGTCAACCGCCCACGTACTTAGAGAATCCATCATGTAGAAGAGAACGTCAAATAATTAATTGGCCATTGATAGGCAAGAATGGAGAATATTATACGGCCAAGATTGTGGCTCTTAAATTAACGATGATGAGAAGAGAAAGTAATCGATTAGTAGACCGACAACGTGCCAGCCTTTGTTAAACAATTTCTTTTAACAACATTCTTCTTTTCCTTCTTCATTGTCTTATCTTCACTCTCAGTTTAGCATAAAAGTATAGTTTTGTACAAACCTGGTAAAGAGGTAGAATTTAATATTCTGATAATCAGCTTCACACGCTTCGTTTTTTACTAAATTAGTTTCATATGATGCGGTGGTAACCAAAGAGTAATCTTCTGTGGACGTTGCAATATCAGGTAACACTAGCAAAGCTATTATTGATAAGAACATTTTAGCTATTACATTTATGGTACTTTTACTTTAGTTTTACAAAAAATACGCATTTCATTACTTCTTAAAGATCAAGTATCACATACACACGATAGTTGAAACACAACTGAAGCGTTGATACATCATGTAGTTTTTTGTTTGAGTGTTTGTTTACATTCTTCTGAAATTGTAGCTGTTAAAGGCACAGAACGTACTAATTTATCTACAACATTCTGATCTGTGTGTTTGTGTTGATATTTAGTGCAGAAATTCCTGGCTAGAAACCGCCTGTGAGAAAGAAAACAATACGCTGCTATCGTACCACGTCACTCATACAAGTCCTACAGGTATTCGATAGTGTCCGTCAGTTTCATCAAGTGATAGTGCGGTGATAGTGTGTGTATAGTTATAGTGTATATTATATAAAATATAGGCAAGCTTTTGATATGATAAATAATAATTATAATATACACCAAATACAAATATCGAATAAGGATAGAGCCGTGACAGCCCAGTTGGTAGAACGCTTGCTCACTTTCAGGTCGCAGGTTTGAATCCAGCACAGGCCTAAACCAATGATTGTCGAATTTTTTTTTCGTATTCATGTTGGGATCATAAATGATTATCACGTGATCAGCGGTGAAGGAAAACATCGTGAGGAAACCTACATTCCCGAGAAATGCATATTCGGAAGTATGTGACCTAACATGTATTGGGCTAGTTTTCCCTTCGTGGGTTGAAAGGTCAGACAGGCAGTCGCTTTCGTAAAAAACCGGACCTGTCAAATCTTCAAGTTAGGTAAGCGGACCCTGTGATAAACCGGGATAATGCTAGGGGGATGATGAGTGTATATTACATTATTGTATATTTAGGCTAAAGTATTTATCATTTTTCTGTTTACTAATGTTTTTTATTTAAATGTATTTACCGAACTGGAATCGGTATTTATTATGTGAACCGGACCAGGGTTGATGAGATCAGTCGTTGTGCACAACCCACAGAGAACCCACACGAGAGAAGAAGAGAAGAGTAATATTTTTTTATTTCTTTGCAGGACTACAGTCCGAATGCGTTCAGCTGTTTATCCTGATAATCTTGAAGACGTCGACTTAGGGATTATGATATCTACAACATGAAATAGCTAATAATAACACTAAACTTAAAAGGATTTTGCCCTTGTACCGGAAAGATAATACCAGTCAGTTTGCCATGGGTATACGGTACAATGAATAGAGTCCATTAAATTCCAGTTATAAGCCGGTTGTCAAGGCAACTAGAGCCTACTTTCTATTCAGGCTAAGGGTTTCTCAGGGATTATTAATGCTGGCCCTTGCAAGAGGATCAAAATAGAATATGGACAGAGGCTTAAAGATACTACACTATGCGGCATATGCCTACATTTATTCGGCTAGTATATTTTGAATTCTTCCGGATTTTAAGTACAATATTATTTAATAATCAAATCAAATCAAATCAAATCAAATATACTTTATTGCACAGAACTAGAATTTCAACAATCAGACATAACACATGAATACAGTACAATTTGGGCGGCCTTATTGCTCTAGAGCAATTTCTTCCAGGCAACCAACAAAAGGAAACAAACATTTACAACTTGGATGCGGGATGGTGCAACAAAAAATAAATAAATAAATACCTAAAAGTAAAACTAAAGTTAATATAATAAATACTCTATACTATACGTACATATATTAATAAATACTCAATTTAATATAATCCATATATACTAAAAATATACCTAACCATAATCTAAAGAAAACTATAATAATAAATAATAGACTATACACACACATACAGGTATTGAAATAAATAAAATACATCAATAATAATCTCTATTTTATATTTCAAATTTTAATCAGTTAACTTATGTGCTGAATTGTGAATAACTATTGCATTTATTCTTTCATTTAATAAAGTAATCACGGAATTTGTTACTTTTCAGAGTTCCCGAACCGCTTATTTGTTTTATTTATCTCTATAACAAGGTAACAAGAATAAAATTCAACCGAGTCTGACACTTATTACTAGGGACTTACTACATAATTCGATTGTTGCGTTGCATTATTTCTCCGACAGAAGTTCACAAGGGCTCTTCCTGTAACGATTCCTCTCCGTTATTACTTCCCCTTCCTGATTTAACGAATCTGTTATGCAAACACTCTTAGATCTATTTCTAGAAATTCTTTTTCTAGAAAAACTTACCAATACAAGGATATTTTTCCATGAATATAATTACATTAAACTTACGCCCATTATTTCTATTGCGGCAGTAGAGACACAAATAATCGGAAAATCATTAAGCAACAGACACTTTTGATACGAAGTCCTAAGATGGATATATATTATGAACCGTATAATTAGGTATATGGCAATTAGCTACATATAAAATGGTCTATCGCAAGGGTTTCCAACTGGCGAATCACCATAATTTGGGCAGACCCAGAAGAATGTAAGAATATTCATATTTGGCGGCGAGGGTATGCTGCCACCAAAGGATATTTTCGGGATACCGAACAGAGCATAGTATCTTAGCCACAAACCGGTAATGTGTAGTGTTATGGTTGAAAGTTGTATAATTATGTGTGTCGCGCTGTACAAATTGTATGTTAAAAAATAAGTAAAACGTGTCGTAATAGGCAAGCTGAAGTACAAGAAATCGAGGATTTGTGGAAGAAAATCAAATCGGTGACTTTTCAGAAAGACGCTTACGTGGTTTTTACCATAAGGCGACGATATCCGTCCGTATTTTACTCAATTCACAACGAAACGTCTTCGGATCGTGAAAAATCTTTACATAACGTACACTGACTCCATTATAACCTTTTATATCTAATGGAAATCGACAATAGGGTCCTTTCAATTCTATTCAGGTAAATTGATAAATGATGCTCAATCTATTGTGCAAAGATTTTCTTTCACATTTGAAGACATGAACAATCAATTTCTGAATTCAAGTCAAGCGGTTGTTTTTGAGGGCTTGGACCCTCTTTTCCATGTCAAGTAACGTTAACATATTATGTAGATATCACGCTCAAATTTACAAGCCAAGCCGAAGAAATCGTCACTTGGAGCTTATACTATATCCTCATTTAAATTATAATATAAATTTAAGTACGTACATTATGTTCATTTTTTTTAAATTAGTTTTAAATTCAAATAAATTTGTAATCACCTACTATAAATATACCTACGTTACAAATAGACCTAAATCCTTTTATTCGGCTGCACATGATGTAAAATATATAACATTATTAATATTGTAAAAATGATATTTAAGTACATGGCAATAACTGTTACAGTCATTGAAAAGAAATAGATCATATCGCATTGTACATTAATCGCGCGCGCTACATAATTTATTTTCATGTGGACCCTTAGAAGTATATAACAAAGTTTTTTGTTGGCTTAAGAAGATGCAGTTGGAAATTTTATATATTCTATGAGCATAATAAATAATGAATCCTGAAAGTTTATTAATGGCCATTCGAGAGGTGGACCGTTACTCTCAGAAATTCCTGAGCAGAATATATAATCATCAGAAGACTCACGTTGATGACGTCACGTTCAATCAAAGCAACAAAACGTTGATTAGGTGGAAATAAAAGTGACGAGAGAAGGAAGAGAGTGATTCTTAATAAAATTTTGTACATCACATTAAATTTTGGTCAGAATTAAAATATATCTTTTTTAAATTTGATTTATGCTTAAAATAAAAATAATAAATAAAATAAAAATAACATAGTTTATTTATTGATGAATATTCGTACCATACTGAGATGATGACTGACAGTTACAATGGGATACGGGCAGGAAGATGATGATTGAATATTCGTACCGCTGATGTACAATATTCGTACTGTTTCTAATGGTAAGTACTAATGGTTTTGACTTTCTAATATTCAATTCCAGTAAGTCACTAGGTACTCTATTGGCACATTATTACCTAGTCACCTACAATACAGATACTCTTTGATCTAGTTTAGGTAGACTCACAAATTGTTTTGCTCTTCTTATTGCTAAGATATAAGAATTTATGTCTGTGAGTCTTTTTGTGGATTTGAACACAAATATTGCTTTCTCAGATGAATTGCTTCGATATGGCCATTTTAGCCCCCCTGAACTCAGAAACTGTCATAGTTTGTATGAATAGCAGTGCAATGTAATGACCATTTTGACATCCATCATCATTTTGATTTCTGAATCTAAATTGTAATAGTGCTCTGTATACTCAATTGCGACTGTGATAGCGATATATAGATCTGACTCAAGCAAGTTCTAATATACTTATATTATTTCTAATGTTTGGAATACCGACCTCGCCCCGGTGTGGTCGATAAATTATTTCAAATAACTTATATACAAAGTGGTCCACAGTTTCACCTTTAAAATGAAAAATCAGATAGGCTCATTGGCTACCAAAAACTTTTGATTTTGAACGTGAACCTCTGGGCCACCTGTATAATCCTAGATATTGACCACGCCCTGACCCGAGGTTCGTGCCCAATTGTCCTCAGACCTCTTGTCATCTTGTACGGAGTGAGAGCCCTCAGCTCTCCCCATTTATCCCGGCAAATAGTTAATTTCATCAGCGCGAAATCTACAATAAGTCATGTTTAAAAAAATATGCCTTGCACAAAATAACGATGGCTAAGTTTTATGGAACCTCAACGTTACGTAACCATTGGTAAGGTAATGTACGACGGAAAGGACAATTCACAGAGACTGTAACCTGCAACCTGACAGAGGGCAGCACTAATTGTCAGTACTATTGAGAGGTGGAGGACGGTAGTCCTGGAACGACTTTGAAATAGACTAGGTACTCTGAGCGCTATCCCACTTGCGTCAGACAGAATACCGCGGGGCGGAAGGCAAGAGGGAAACCACTGCCCTATTCTTCTCAAAAAAAGTAGCATGGAGAATGCTACACAGACAAGAGCGTGACTCTTAAATTAGTGATGGCGTGATGAAGTTTTATAGAACGATGATTATTCAAGAACCTCAAAAATAAATCTGATGATCCTAACGTTATCTTTTGTATCACACTTACACACGTGTACCTACACGGATTTTGAATTTTAAAATAAGTACAAAAAGCAAGATAGTGTTAAGATAGCGTTGAAATGCATTATATGTATAATCTATATAATCTGGGATCATTCTATAAACAAACAACTAAATGCTTACGTCAAATACAATTCAAGTAACTAGTGATGTTACGGGTTACGACTCGATTTTCGAGACGCTCAACTCACAGGCTCTTAGCTAATTGGATTCGTCGAGTATAATGATTCATAAGGTTTTTTTCTTTTCTGTAAAAAATGCAATAAACTGTCGATCCAAGCTACTTGTGTGATGTAAGTAGATTTGAAAAAAACACTTTTAATATCGTACTGGATTGGTAATCCCTATCATTTTCTTGGTATTAGGAGGTTATACTTCTATTATTTTATTCCAATATAATTTAATAGTCACTGTGGTCCTGTGGTTCAACGGCTTGCTTCTCAAATAGGGAGCGCCGATTCTAACTCTGGTACCAGGCATGCACTAATGACTTTTTACATAGCGCACTATGTCCCAATCGGGGTAGTCAAAGGTACATCCATCGCAAAGGTGGTGAACCATATCGCCGTCAATAACGGTGGACTTAACTATGTTAGTGAAAGCTAAATTCAAATTCATTCAAATTATTTATTTCAGATTAATATCCATAATTATAAGTATAAGTACATCAGATTAGATTAGATAAATTAAAATTAAATTATATATAAAGTCAAATAAAATTAATATTATTAATAAAAATGAA